>NC_091176.1:46003814-46093814 GCF_040958095.1 Procambarus clarkii | reverse complement strand
TCGGAACTCGAGAGCTTAACCAGCGCACGTCCGCTCTCAACGAAGCGCCATGTATCTCTGAGTGCCTGGGGCTCTGCAGGCGGTGGGCCAGGTCTCCCGGTGACGTCATAGAACCAGGGGCGGTCTCTGATTGGTCAATAAAGTCATGTGACCTCACCCAGCCAATCACCGGCCAGAGGGCGCTGCACACAAAATGGTGGATTTGCAGGCAGGGGGCGCCATTCTGTTGTACCTACGGCGCGACTTCTTCTCTTTACCTACAAATTTATAATACAAATTTCTCCATAAATCGGTAACCATTTCGGTAGTCTCATACCTCAAAAGATTCCCTGCATCTCAGAGAACCTGCAGGTATGGTGATATGACTCTTGCAGCTGGCATATAGGAGAAGTTGGAGAGGGCACCATCACAATACCCTATGGGGTGATGTTCTGACAAACACCCGGGGTCGCCTTCTCGAACTGTTCATCCTGTCTTCTTCCCTGTCTCTTCTGAATTCTGGTGAGCCCACTCATTTGGACTCTCAGACTCGTATCCTTTCCTGTCTTGATCTTTCTCTTTGCTTCTTTACTTGGGTTTCACGTGGCGGGTTCTTGATGACCTCCATGGCAGTGACCATTTTCCCATCCTTGTTACCTTTTTCTCTTTTCACCCTCCCCTCTCCTTTCTTAGGTGGCAGTTTGCTAAGGCAGACTGGAACCTATTTACCCACCGTGCTGCTCTCTCTGACCTCGCCATTCTGATTCTCCCTTGCGCCCTCTTCCTTTTTCATGACACCATCTTCGATACTGCCCCCCCACTTTATTCCTCGCTCTTCCTCTCGGGGACCATGGACAAGCATTTCATGGTGGAATTTGGACTGTGCTTGGGCTGTCCGCTGTAAGCGTTCCATTTACCAGATGGAACCATTTATGGCAGATTCTTTTCTTTTTATTCAGAAGGCGAGTGCGGTGGCCTGTAGGGCCATCTGAACAGCTGATTGATTGATTGATAAAGATTAAGCCACCCAAGAGGTGGCACGGGCATGAATAGCCCGTAACTGAACAGCTAAGCATGAATGTTGGAAGTCTTATGTTTCCACCATTACGTCCGAAACTCCTCTGCCGCATAGCTGGAAGTGTGTTCGCAAGATAGCGGATAAGTTCGTTCCCGATGTCTCGAAGGTCCTTCACCTCTGTGGTTCTCTTCTGGCAGACCCGTTATAGGTAGCGACCGAACTTGGTTCCCACTTTTTTTCCGTTAGCCCTGGTTCTCATCTTCCTTAATCTTTCCTTCTTCGTAAACCTGTTCTTGAATCTCGTCCATTAGATTTCTGTACTTATCTCAGACTTCCCTATAATGATCCCTTTTCTTTCTCGGAATTTCAATATGCTCTGGCCTTATCCGGTTCTACGGCGGCGGGCTTCGATGGCATTCATTATGAGATGCTTCACCATTTCTCCGTGCACGTCTCAATATTTACTGAGTCTGTATATTCGGGTCTGGTAGTCGTCGTCAGTCCCTGAGGACTGGCTCGATGCCGTTGTCCTCCCTGTTCAAAAACCAGGGTCTCTTGGATCATCCCCTAAGGACTTTCGCTCTATTGCCCTCACGAGTTGTGTCTGCAAACTCTTTGAACATATGGTTAACGTTCATCTGATGTGGTTCTTAGAACACTATCACCTCCTCTCCCCTTCCCAATATGGTTTTCGCAAGTCCCACAACACAACAGATGTTTTGGTGAACTTGGAGGTCTATATTCGTACTGATTTTACTGTGAAGGCCTCCGTTGTTGCTGTTCTATTTGACCTGGAAAAGGATTACGACACCACCTGGAGATATCATATTCGGTCCCAATATCATTCTTTTAGTCTACGTTTACCACATGAGAGTGAGACCCCTTCGTGTGTCTCTCATCGTTCCTTTCGAGTGAGGCATGGTACCACTCACTCTGCCCCTTTTCGGCAATTTGAGGGGTGTACCCCAAGGTAGTGTTCTGAGCACTATTCTTTTCCTAATTACCCTCAATGGCCTTCTTTGATCCCTTCCTTCTGTCGTCTTCTCTGCTCTGTATATAGACGATCTTACCCTTTGCTGTCGGGGTGATGATTCGCCTCTCCTTCAACGGTGGCCTCCACTTGCGAATGATGCCGTGTAGTATTGGGCTACCGGTCACGGTCATCCCCTTGAGTACAAGGATTCTGCTAAGCTTTTAGGGTTAATCTTAGACACTCGTTTGTCTTTGTCGCCCCATATCATTTACCTCAGAGTTGAATTCTCTAAGACTCTTACCCTCCTTTAGGTTTTGTCCTGTACTTCTTGGGAAGCAGTTAGGCGCACTCTCCTTGCTTTACATTCCTCTCTCGTCCTATCTAAATTTGATTACGGATGCCCTGCTTCCTCGTCTGCTTCTCCTTCTACTCTTCGCTGTCCTGATGCTTTGCACCATACTGGGTTGCGCCTCAGCTCAGGTGCCTTTCGTCCGCCCTCAGCTTGTATGTTGTCACTGGCTTCCTATCTCTCTGGGACCGCCGTGATCGCTACTGTCTTCTCTATCTTGCTAGGTCCTTGCAACATCCTTCCTCTCGCCTCTGTCGTGATCTGACTTTTACCCCTCCTGTTGTTCTTGTTCCTCTTCACCACCTCCCTCTTTCTGTCCGATTATCTCGCCTACAGGATTCTCTTTCGGTTTGTATTTCTAATATTTCTCCTCGTATTGCTTCTTCCTTGCCCCCGTGGTGAGTCCCCCTTCCAAAATTTTGTTCTTCCTTGACCCGCATCACTAAAGCTTTTACCCCTCCTACGGTACTGAAACGCCTTTTCCTTGAGCACTTTTCTTCAAACTCCCGCTCCGTTTCCATCTTCACCGATGGGTCTAAATCTGTGGACGGTGTAGGCTACTCTGTTATTTTTCCTGACCGCACTTATATATGTCGCCTACTTCCGGAGACTAGCATCTTCACATCAGAACTTTATGCTATTCTCTATGCTCTTCATCTCCTGTTTTCTCATTGTCAATATTCCTTTGTTGTTGTCGTTGACTCTCGTAGTACCCTCATGGCTCTCGAGTCCTTCAATCCGGTCCATCCAGTGATCGTTGACATTCAACATTAGCTGTTTCTTATTTCCATTAAATTTAAGTCAGTTGAGTTTTGCTGGGTTCCCAGCCATATTGGAGTTTCTTTAAATGACCGTGCGGATGCTGCCGCTAGGAAAGCTGTCTGCTCTTGTCCCATCTCCCATAAAGGTATTCCTTATTCCGACTTTTACCCAGTTATTCAATCCTCCATCCTCACCTATTGGCAGGATTGTTGGTCTTCTGTTACTGGTAACAAATTGCGTACTCTTAAGAGTAGTGTGTCCTGATGGCCTTCCTCCTACCACCGTAACTGTTGATTGGAAACGACTGCGGTGAGTTTGGGTATTGGCCATACACGCTTAACTCACGATCACTTAATGAAGTGCTGCCCTACTCTTTATTGTCTAAATTGTGTTGTCCCTCTTATGGTCATGCATATGCTTGTTGAATGTCCTGACTTCCAGGACGAGCGTGTGTCTTGCTTTCCGACCGTCCCTCGCGATTGCTTGTCCCTCAATAGAATTCTTAGTGAATCAGATACTTTTGATATCGTTTGCCTAATGTGTTTTTGTTCTCGTATTGGCATCCTTGGTGATATTTAGCGCCCTCTGATCATTCCGCATATTTGATGGTGTTACATAGCCTTCCCAGTTTGGTGCCTTCTTTTGATAATTACTTACTAACTTCACACAAAAACGCCTGTTTCCATCAGTCCACATGAAGGAATACATATATTAGAGTCCTCGCATGAGTGACCACCCTCCAAGCTTCAGTTCGCCTCTAGTAACTTTACCTCTCAGAGAAATAGCATTCGACGACCCTTAAAGCTTCCTCACACTTGATAACAAATAGCCTCCACTCACTCACTAAACCGGGGATTTTATACTTCCTTCTTCCTAGGAGGTCAACGACGTAACGTCCATTCCTGACGACTGTGGTAACTCAAGTAGCACGTCATGCTCTCCGTCGGCGTCACGTCACGTCACAAAATGTTCACATTTCATTCCATCCAACATTTTATAAGATTCTCATTCTATGCTGTTACGGACTCGTCGCTGTCGTCTGAGTATGGCCTAATAATTCCAGCGCCATCTAGGAGTCTTTACTCCAACTCCCGTGGAATTGGACGCTACGTAGACAAAGCCATCTATGGGTGGTGGCGTGATCGTGGTAAATGGCTCCAGTTTCCTGTCATGGTTAATGAGAGAGGTCACTGTGGATGACCTCTGGTGAGGTGGCAACTCAAGATCAGTGCCATCTGTTGTGCTATGAAGCACAATGTCAATGTCCCCAGTGAATAAGTGTTACTTCCTGGTTTCACCAGTACCGTCCATTTAACTGATGATGTGTTTGTGTCCACAGAGGTGACGTGGGGCAGCAGTGGTACTGAGGGCGGCAGTTTTACCTTGGGCAGCCTACGTTCTCCCGACTTTGTCCTGCAAGACAACCAAGTAAGCCGCTTCTGATCTGATGCAGAGTGTGTTGACTGCTGGTGAAGTAGTATTGGAAGAGATCGGCATAACCCAGGACTGGCTTAGAGGAGAAATGAGTGACAGTGAGGTGCCTGTTGAAAAGCGCTGCTAGCCGATCGCTAGAGGCTTCTGCCAGGGGTTCGCTACCCCTGTATTGACTGTGTTGTGGCCCCATTCAGCGCGTGGCTGAGGTTCTCTGCCAGCAAGTGGCTGGAGAGTGGTCGTAGGGTTAAGGCACCTCGTGATACTGTCGGTGGGCTGACCCACGGGAAAGGTAAACTCGTCAGTGTTTGCCAGTACGGTTGGAAAAGATACTGAGTGTAGTGGAAACACTGAGATTGAAGGGTTCTGCATTGTGTGCGTTTTGAGTGTCTTGTGTCCTGTGCGAAAGCGACAGTTATACATAAGTATAGCAATATTCCATTTTTATATATATCTATTTATGGTGATGGTGAATATCGTTGTGAAAGAAACAGTGTTTTGTTCATTCCCCCCCCCCCCCCTATTTTATTCTTGCATTATCTACCCAATTCCCTGAAAACCGCTACCGACTCGGGGTCGGATACAACACGTAGGTTCATCCATCAAGAACCCAGTTACTGGTCCATAGTGACCATAATGCTTGAATTCTTTTAAGTCGTTCAATGACCTTTTAATTAATAAACTGTCTTCCCTGACCTCTGCCTTCATAATCTCTGGTAAGGTATGCAGAATAACTCTCACCTGGTAGACTCGCTCCACCAGGCTACCTGGAGTTCATAATATAGAGCAGTGTTAGTAGTAGTAGGGAAGTGTTAGTTGCAGTGTTAATTATATTATATTAGTGTCAGCAATCGTAATACAGTTGTGTCCATATTAGTACAGTTGTGTTAGTAGTAGTACACTTGTAGTTGCAGTAATACAGTTATGTTAGTAGTAGTACAGTTGTGTTAGTTGTAGTAAGGATATGTTGTTAGTAGTAGTACACTTGTCTTAGTAGTAATAGTTGTGTTAGAAGTAGTAGTGTTAGTACTCACCTAATTGCGCTTGCGGGGGTTGAGCTCTGGCTCTTTGGTCCCGCCTCTCAACTGTCAATCAACAGGTGTACAGGTTCCTGACCCTATTGGGCTCTATCATATCCACACTTGAAACTGTGTATGGAGTCAGCCTCCACCACATCACTTCCTAATGCATTCCATTTGTCAACCACTCTGACACTAAAAAAGTTCTTTCTAATATCTCTGTGGCTCATTTGGGCACTCAGTTTCCACCTGTGTCCCCTAGTGCGTGTTCCTCTTGTGTTAAATAGCCTGTCTTTATCTACCCTATCAATTCCCTTGAGAATCTTGAATGTGGTGATCATTTCCCCCCCCCTAACTCTTCTGTCTTCCAGCGAAGTGAGGTTTAATTCAAGTAGCCTCTCCTCGTAGCTCATACCTCTCAGCTCGGGTACTAATCTGGTGGCAAACCTTTGAACATTTTCCATTTTGGTCTTATCCTTGACTAGATATGGACTCCATGCTGGGGCTGCATACTCCAGGATTGGCCTGACATATGTGGTGTACAAAATTCTGAATGATTCCTTACACAAGTTTCTGAATGCCGTTCTTATGTTGGCCAGCCTGGCATATGCCGCTGATGTTATCCTCTTGATATGGCTGCAGGGGACAGTCTGGCGTGATGTCAACCCCCAGGTCTTTTTCTCTCTCTGACTCGTGAAGAATTTCATCTCCCAGATGATACCTAGTATCTGGCCTCCTGCTCCCTACGCCTATCTTCGTTACATTACATTTGCTTGGGTTAAACTCTAGCAACCATTTGTTCGACCATTCCTTCAGCTTGTCTAGGTCTTCTTGAAGCCTGAAGCAGTCCTCCTCTGTCTTAATCCTCCTCATAATTTTGGCATCGTCTGCAAACATTGAGAGAAATGAATCTATACCCTCCGGGAGATCATTTACATATATCAGAAACAAGATAGGACCGAGTACAGAGCCCTGTGGGACTCCACTGGTGACTTCACGGCAATCCGAGGTCTCACCCCTCACCGTAACTCTCTGCTTCCTATTGCTTAGGTACTCCATTATACACTGGAGCACCTTACCAGCTACACCTGCCTGTCTCTCCAGCTTATGTACCAGCCTCTTATGCGTTACTGTGTCAAAGGATTTCCAACAATCCAAGAAAATGTAGCCTTCTCTTTCTTGCTTAATCTTTGTCACCTGGTCGTAGAATTCTATTAAACCTGTAAGGCAAGATTTACCCTCCCTGAATCCATGTTGTCAATTTGTCACGAAGTCCCTTCACTCCAGATGTGTTACTAGGTTTTGTCTCAGAATCTTCATCACCTCGCATAATATACAAGTCTAGGACACTGGCCTGTAGTTCAGTGCCTCTTGTCTGTCGCCCATTTTGTATATTGGACCACGTTCACCGTCTTCCATATTTCTGGTAGGTCTCCCGTCTCCAGTGACTTACTATACACTATGGAGAGTGGCAAGCATAGTGCCTCTGCACACTCTTTCAGTACCCATGGTGAGATCCCATCTGGACCAACAGCCTTTCTAACATCCAGATCCAGCAAGTGTCTCTTGACCTCCTCACTCGTAATTTCGAACCCTTCCAAGGTCACCTGGTTTACTTCCCTTTCTCCTAGCACAGTGACCTCACCTTGTTCTATTGTGAAGACCTGGAACCTCTTGTTGAGTTCTTCACACACCTCTTCTCTGGTCATTCTCTGTTTACCTGTCTTCGCCTGTTGTAAGTTTCATTACCTGTTCTTTCACTGTTGTTTTCCTCCTGATGTGACTATGGAGTAGCTTTGGTTCGGTCTTGGCTTTGTTTGCTTGGCTTTGTTAGTAGTAGTACAGTTGTGTTAGTAGTAGTATGGTTATGTTATTAGTAGTTGTACACTTGTCTTAGTAGTAATAGAGTTGTGTTAAAAGTAGCAGTAATACAGTTGTGTTACAAGTTGAGTAGTGTTAGTAGTAGTAGACTTGTGTTATCATTAGTACAGTTGTGTTAGTAGAAGTACACTTGTCTTAGTTGTGATGGGTTGTGGTATTGCAGCTATACTGAACCAAGGTAGTGTGGCTCTCCATCACACAAATAAACAAAAATGCTGCTATTGGCCCTTGCAGTGTGGAAGTCCCAGGTAAAAACAAGAGAATGTTTTTACCTGGAGCCTGAATGGTTTTTGGCGTGTAAGACGCAATGGAAGGTGAGAGATTGATTTTTTTTTTTGGGGGGGGGGAATACTTATACAGATGTTTCTGGTGTTTCAAGCCAAAGTTGAGTTTCATACTCTTTAGGGCTGAAGATACAGTATTGTTGTGACAGGATTTCAGCCCCAAGCTGTGAGGGAGAAGTAAGTGGTAAGCCAAGAGTTGAGCAGCCACTTGATATGGACAGTTGGTGAAGCCAGTATATGATTTCGGAATGCTAACAGGTTCTAGCAAGTTAGTGTTATATGATAATGTTGTATTTTATATGTCATGTATTATGTACGCTTTCTTTGTATATTAAATATATATTATAGCTGGCTTTTGCTCTTGTCCAAAGGGAGGTTTCCCAGAAGGCGAGAGAGAGAGAGAGAGAGAGTGGGTCATGGCTGCGGACAGGGTGGCAGAAGATACTAATTCACAAAAAGGGGATTTAGGACATCATTCCAAATAAGGAGAGTGTGGTGAGTTACGGCGGCTCGAGTAGGATGTGCACACAAGACAACAAGGACAGTTTTGGACCCATACCCTTAAGTATGTGATGCTAAGACCCTCTCCAAGATCAAGAGGCGTTCAAGGTGATTTCCTAGGTAAATTACTAGCACTCCAGTGTCCATTGCTAATCGACCAACGGTTGCAGGAGTGTGGCTGCCGAGGTCGGTTGTTTGTTCCATCAATGGCATTACTAGTAGTACAGTTGTGTTAGTAGTACAGGTGTGTTAGTAGTAGTACAGTTGTGTTAGTAGTAGTACAGTTGTGTTAGCAGTTATAGTTAGCAGTATACTAAACATTCTAGTTTACCTTGAAAAGCTTCATAGAAAACACCGACCTTACCTACCCTTCTTAGTATGTTAAGATAAGCATCTTATTGCTTCGTAATTGCAATTATTACTTAACCTATACCTATAATAGGTTAAGTAATAATTGTAATTATTTAATTAATAATGTAATTTAACCTATACCTATAATAGGTTAAGTAATAATTGTAATTACGAAGCAATAAGATGCTTATCTTAACATACTAAGAAGGTTAGGTAAGGTCGGTGTTTTCTATGAAGCTTTTCAAGGTAAACTAGTATGTTTAGTATGTCACATATGCACGTATTTAATAAGTCAATATTGACTATACGAAAGTGCGAGAACGGGTTGGAACTTCCAGATGTGGAAAGGAAGTTCTTATTGACTACTTGTAGGGAGTTGGTAGAGTGTTTGGTTGTCATTAGTGTGCAGGACGCAGTGGAAGGTGGGTGATTGGCCACTTTTGTATCAAGGAACGTTCATATTAATGTTTATAGTGTTACAGCCATAGGCTAGGTTTCCTTGTGTACATTTCGTGTATATTTATATATGTTCTAGAACTGATAGGGTGATTGGTTATCATTTACTTAAGCCTTCACGATAAAATATCGCCAAGATCTGATTCCTGATCAGATATACAAGGCAGAAAATGAAATCAAAGACAACAAAGCGCAACTACTTCATGCTACAAACGAGTGGAGAAATAGCAACACCGACGAAAGTCTCCGTACCCACATTGAACAACACCTCGACATCCTCACAGACCGACATCACCTCAGCACTGAAACAAGGATTATCAAGAAACTAACAACGTTATATGGAGGACCTATGGCAATTCCACGACCGAGAGATGGCTTCCTGAACCTTGCAGGAATTAACCTCACTGAGGACCAAGTCACTCTCCTAAATCTGGGTATAAACTGTCACGTTATGTCCAGACCGAGTGAGATGGCCCGGAAAGTGGAGTTGGAAATTCTGTTGGACGACATATTCGACCTCGAGACACAAAAGAAGGTCACTACCAAAGATACCTTACAAGCAGAACTTATTGCAGAAGGAGGAAAGAATCGAGGCAATTACAGAAGCACCATACTGTCCCCCGAGCTCAAAGCGGCAGCTACGAGCCTTCGTGAGAACAAGGAGATAGTTGTCAGGAGAGGTAACAAGTCGCCAATATACGTCATTCTTAAAAAAGACGAATATCTGGCGAAAATGAACCTCATACTCTCTGACCAAACTAAATTCCAAAGGGTAACGAAGGACACTGCAACCGAATTGAAAGCAAAGGTCAACAAACTGATCGGAACTGTGAATGCCAAAAAATCCGGACTCCACCTGCCAAAGGTTATTGGGGAATATAAACCTGGATATGCGTATGGAAATGTCAAGACACACAAGCCTGGAAACCCACTTCGGCCAATCATTAGCCAGATACCCACACCCACGTACAGACTGGCGAAGCGACTCAACGACCTGCTGACTCCTTATGTCCCTTGCGCCTTCAGCCTGAAGTCTCCAAAGGAATTTGTTGACTTACTGCGGGGCACACGGGCGACAGGGATAAGAGCCTCGTTGGACGTAGAATCCCTGTTTACCAACGTACCTGTGGACGAGACAATCGGGATGATAGCCGACAGAGTTTATCGTGATCCGGCCTGCACTCCTCTTGACATACCAGAAAACATTCTGAGGAAACTACTCCAAGCTTGTACTAAAGAGGCACCCTTCTTGAGCAAGGATGGGCACATGTATAAGCAAGTAGATGGGGTCGCCATGGGTTTCCCCCTAGGTGTCCTGTTTGCAAACTTCTACATGAGTACCATCGAGCAAAAAGTCTTAGTCGAAATGAACTTGAAACCGGCCATATACTGCAGGTATGTTGACGACATTTTTACACAGGTACCTGATGTCAGACGTCTGCAAGAGCTGAAGGAGGCATTTGAGCAGAGTTCCGTGCTGCGTTTCACTTACGAGATGGAAAAGGATGGGAAGCTGCCCTTTCTAGATGTAACAGTCATTGAAAAGAGCAGAGGTTTCCACACTGCAGTCTACACTAAGGAAACGAACATAGGAATGTGCCTAAATGCCAACAGCGACTGCCCAGACAGGTACAAGAGGAGTGTTGTTAACGCTTATGTCGACCGTGCTCTCAGCCACAGCTCAGAATGGAAGCAAGTCGACGAAGAACTCTGCAGGGTAAGGCAGGTCCTAGTCAACAACGGCTTCTCCAATGGTTTCGTCGAAGACATCATAAGAAGGAAAGTGAAACGCCATGCAACCTCTGAAGAGACAACCAACACAACACCTATACCCCTTATTAGACTATTTTACAGGAACTTCTTTTCAACAGCTCATAAAATGGAGGAAAGGGTCCTGAAAGATATTGTTAATAGAAACGTTATCCCTACAGACAAAAATCAGAGGATACAACTGACGATTTACTATAAAACCAGAAAAACGGCCAGCCTACTCATGAGAAACTCTCCAGACACAAAGCAGAACGCTTTAAAAGAGACCAACGTCGTCTATGCCTTCAAATGCCCTCTTGGGGACTGTAAGCTCCAAAAAAACCAGTATATAGGCAAGACAACAACATCTCTTTCTAGGCGTTTAACGATGCATAAGCAACAGGGCTCCATTAAGGAACATATAATCTCTTCCCACAACCAAACCATCGCCAGAGAAATCCTAGTAAACAACACAGAAATCATGGATAGATACAGCGATAGCAGGCGGCTTGACGTTTGCGAGGCACTACACATTAAAAAGTCAACACCAGCAATCAACAGCCAATTAATGCACAACTATATTCTACCCACCTCAAGACTCCGCTCCAATATAGAAGCATCAAGAAATATGGACCAATAGGCTTTCTACAATCACTTCCATTCAATACCCATTGTTTCGTGTTCTGTCTTGTGTTTAGGAATTTAATACCCTATTAATACTACCTCACCCCATCCACCTCACTCAAATGTAGATATAAACAAATCGAAGATGTGTAAGTTCTATTCAGTTGTGTATGTGTAAGCTAAAGTCTTTGAAAATGTAATAAGTTTTACGAAATGCGCTCAAGTGACGCGTCAGACTAGAAATAAAAATGAATTTTGGAGAATTGATTTTTGAATTACCACCAACAGTGAAAAGAAACGTACGAAAGATCGAGAAAATTCGTGTTAGAATTATTAATCTTACTTTTTCGGTCATATTTAATAATATATATATATATATATATATATATATATATATATATATATATATATATATATATATATATATATATATATATATATATATATATATATATATATATATATATATATATATATATATATGTGTGTGTGTGTGTATCACGAAAATAAACACGTGATTAAAAATGCGACAGTGTCAGACCACGGAGGAAAATTGAAACAGAAATTTCCTTAAGTACTTTCGTATATTAATACATCTTCAGAAGGAGTGATTTTACAGGTCGAGTACTGGACATAAATAGGCATGGATAATAGGCAGTAAATAGTGATAATTGTGTCACTTATAAAATACCTTGTAAAGACTGTAATAAGTTCTATGTTGGGCAAACTTCTAAAGAATTGAAATGTAGAATTTCGCAACATAAATACTCTGTAAGACATGGCCAATTGTCTAATGCTTTGTTTGTTCATCTGTCAGAAGATGCTCACCAAATTGATTGGCAGATGGCTTCTTCAATAACGAATTGTAAAAGCACCTATAACAGAAACATAATTGAATCTGCTTTGATACAGATCACAAAAGAAAGTAATTTGTACATTAGCAGTGGTTTACATAACTTAGATCCATTTTTAATAGATCAATTAAAGGGCGATTTAAGTAGGATCATTGGAACACATTTGTCTCACTAATTCATTGTAAATATTTACTATTTTATGCTATGATTATCCATGTGTGGGCCTGTGTGTGGTTGCTGCATCAACCCCACACAGTCAAGTCGTCAAGAGTAGACGTACGTCGGTGCCCTTCTAGGAATATAGAAGATTAAAGTTTTTAGTGAAGTGTTTTGTGAAGGCTACGTGTACAACTTGTGAGGAAGTTACCGAGGTCGACGTAAGACATTTCTCTGTGATTGTGAACGATATTATGGGCGGCCTGAAGCATACATGGTGGTCGTGACCTGTGTGGACCCTAGTGTGAGATATCCTTTGATTGGAGGAAATTGAACAGGAGTTTCTTTGTGAAACCTGCCAGGCGACTTTGTAGATTGAATTCGGAACTGTGAGAAGCATTTAGAGACAGTCCAAGAGGATTTGGTAGACGACCAGGAGTAGCACCATTTTGGAACACCAGTGGACAAGTGTCGTCGGATCATCCTTTGCTGCTGTGTGTGTACCGCAGCAAAGGATGATCCGACGACACTTGTCCACTGGTATTCCAAAATGGTGCTACTCCTGGTCGTCTACCAAATCCTCTTGTACTGTTTCTAAATGCTTCTCAAAGTTCCGAATTCAATCTACAAAGTCGCCTGGCAGGTTTCACAAAGAAACTCCTGTTCAATTTCCTCCAATCAAAGGATATCTCACACTAGGGTCCACACAGGTCACGACCACCATGTAGGCTTCAGGCCGCCCATAATATCGTTCACAATCAGAGGTCTTACGTCGACCTCGGCAACTTCCTCACAAGTTGTACACGTAGCCTTCACAAAACACTTAACTAAGAACTTTTATCTTCTATATTCCTAGAAGGGCACCGACGTACGTCTACTCTTGACGACTCTCGCAACTCAAGTGACCCTTCATGACCTCCATAATGTCAATATCTTACATTGTTTCCACAAAATCCTTGCCCTCTGATTTAATTATCTTCTAGTCTTAATATACTGATGTTTGCTTAGTTTAATTCCTTACCCTGACTCTTAAATTTAGTCAGGTGTGTAGATTAACTCTCACAAGGTAGGTACACCTTACTAGGCTACCAGGGGGTTCATAACATAAACCATATAGTAGGCATCCTTCAGTCTCGGAAGACCACGGAGTTGCGCCCTGACAGGGCGCAAAGCCTGGATAGGTAGACATGGAGGAGAAGCTGTTACCCATGCAGCAGGTCCCCCCTCTCCACGTTGCTGAAATTATCCAATAGAAAGGCAAATGCCAATACCCATGGTTCCAGCAACGTCGCAGGAGCTGCCAGAACGAGGTCGACGTCAACAACGAACTGCCTTAGGGGCTGCAACTCCGGATTTTTCCTCGAGGTTGACTCCTGAAGCCTTTCCCAAACAAGGGCCCGCAAGGCAGCGGAGGTTTAAAATCAGGGTTTTCCTTCCCCTAGATGGGCTGCCTTCCCAGGCTATCGAGTCCCATCTATCCGGAGCAGCTGGTTTTAAGGCGCCAGAGGCACGCCTTCGCCCCTTCTCCTGTCGGTAAAAGCAGTTCCGCCGGACTTAAAGACTAAGCCACCCGTGCAGGCCAGGAGTTGGACTTGGTTGTCAGAGGCTATTGGAGACGCATGCCGTATAGGAGCATTTTATAGGTCATGGGAGCTCGTCCCCCATTACCACCCCCTGGCTATGACAACCCCTTGGAATCAAACATAGAATAGTCTCAGTAGTAGTACAGTTCTGATTGTGAGATTTTTCTCTACTACCTCCCTTAAGAGGTGGACTACAAGTTTAAAGTCTGCTCACGGCAGTTAAGCATGAGTCCAGTAGAAAAAGGAAAAGCGGGAGCAAACCGCCAGGCCTCCACCACCAAGGGTGAAAACCTGTCCACAATAGGCCGCTGGTTCCTCCTAGTTAAACAGGACGTTAAAACTAATAAAGGGTAACCGACGGGTTCTCACAATCAAATATTTATATTTGAAGTGGCGCTATGAATTGGAATTCGAATTCCCAAGAACAGCCGCCTTATCAAGATCACATCAACATTTAATAATATGCAGAAATATGGTGGAACAATATGGTTGAAGGGTTGACATCAAAGACTGTTTTCTATAACATAACAATTTATTAATAACAAGAGACTAACTACTACATTACCGAGTTTACGCTACGTTAATGTCCATCCAGTGGCACGATAACAAACAGCTAAATAGCAACCCTTGCTGTGAGGCGGCATACTGAACTAACCTGAACACAGGTGTGCCCACTGATGACGCAATATTGCAAATCAAAGAAAAATATCACAGACTAAGTTACACCACAGCGAATGGTTACGTTATTGTACATCAAGTGGCATTTGCAACACAGCTATTCAACAGCCCCTCGAGAAGTGACAGCAGGCTCCATCTTGCTGACACTTCGGGCTGACAACATGAACTAACTGAACAAATGAAGGATCCACTGAAACAAAGACACAAGCAGGCAATCAATAGTGTCACGGTTTCCCTGACAGCTACTATAATCACAAACTCAGGGGTCCTCCCGCCCCCCCAGGAGAGACCCACGTAACTAGGCGGAAGTCTAACAGTGACTCCCCCCTATCACAACCCAGTGTGAACACTCTTTGCAACTCCCAATAAGAAGTTGTCCTGTTGTAACCCGATACACAGACAGGCAAGGCGGGATTCTGGGACACAGTTCCACAGATCCCTAGATGACTCTAGTCTCGTCACCAGACGACAACCAAAAGAAATTGCCTGAAGTGATTAATTACGTTAATTGACTGATCGCAGCAGTCAGCAACAAAGTACTACGGTAATCACAAACAATTGTCTCCCACTAGACAACAACATGATGATACTCTACGTTAATCTTTAACACTTGTCTCTCTCTTGTTAACAATAACTCAACATATTACACCACACTTGACTCCTTGCAAGTATTCAGTGAGTAATTCTCAATTAAGGTCAAACGTACCACTAATTACATCCCCATTGAGTTACGTTAACTAAGCCTACCCTAACTTGGTAGCTTCTCCACAGTCTGTGTCAAAAAATTACTAGTGAGTGTTAATTACCCTAATTAACCCACTAATTACTGAGCCATTAATTAACTGTCACCAGGACCGATAATTAATCATCCATAAATACGTCTCACTCCGCACTGCCTAAGCAGGTCTCATCAAACACTGTGAATTTACGGGAAAGGAGTTAATTACCCTAATTAACAGGATGTGCCAATAATCCACTGTCCTCAGACAGGATATGATTAATACAACGATTTATGCTAGCTCCATGACCTCGCTTTACCGAGTCACCGGAGCTCTCCAATGCTAATTACTCCACTAATTAACATGAGCCACTAATTCCTATACCCCTGAAAGGTAATTAGTCTCGAGCATATTACGTTAACACAAATACTGACAGACTCTGACAGAACCTCTCCCACTACGTGAATTCATGATGAGAAGGCTAATTACATAATTAGCTAGAGTGGTCAATTAATTGTCACATGGACAATTAATTGCTCCCGAGACGTATCTCATTCTAGCTCAACGCTGTTCTCTCTTATAACAGCCCTCACTCACTCCACAATACTTAAGTGTGCACCCCTTATCCAGTTAATTACCCCTTAATTAACTCACTGAATCCTTAAGTCCTCAACATAACTTAAAGAAACAAAGTAACCCCAGCGTTACATAGGTCACACTATAATGGCATGCAACATCATAACAGCACTACCCACATATAGTTGCAGCACTGCAACTCGCTAATTACTGTGCCCACACAATAAAAACACACAGTTGTGCAACACACACAAGTATACTAATATTACTGCCCCTCCTCCTCTTTTACTTCTTGCACCTGATTGCACAGGAATACTGTGAACACACACGTACCTCAGCCAGGCAATTAACCCATCAATTGCCTGCTCTCAATAAGTACTGTGAATTCCCCTGAATAATCCTAGAGGTTCCTTAAACCCTCAACACAGTTCCTGGGGCAATAATATTGTATAAACTGATAACAACACTGCACAAACCTGCAACATAATGATGCCGTCAGCATACCCCACATGCTAATGACATCATTAGGCAATCAGTCAGCAATCACCTCTACTGACTTACCACACAACACAGTACATAGACATGCAAATGAACACATAGAAATGACATTCACATAATCAATGAAAAATTATATCACCAAGTAGTCTACCTCTAATGATTATAATTTTACGGTACTCTATGGCATTAATCCAGCCTGAACGATTATATAGAATCGACAGGCTGGATCACTTATATGGTAAATCTCTACACTGACTGGTCACACACTCCAGTCAGTCTACACACTTATATAAATATATATATATATAACTACTTGTGTGGTACCGTGTACAACATCCATCTCCAGGTACATCCCAACCAGTCACCTGGGCGACAGTACAGACAGCTGTCTCTCAGCTGTTTCCTCACTGTAACTACTCTTATTGTACTCACGGCTCCTTAAATCCTCAACAATCCTTTCCCTGGTCACTACCTCTCTGGCTGTAAACACTTAGCTCGCTCCTCGTGCGAGGTGTGGCCCTAGGCTGTCCCGGGAAAGTGGCCAAGGCATGTGGCCACAGCGCCCCTCCCGAGCTGAGAGAGGGGGGTTGGGTGGCCGGCGTGCGGGTGGCCTGAGTGGCGCATGACGTCATACCACCCCACCGGCCGGGCGGGCGGGCGGGGTGGTGGTTGCCTGGGTGGGTGGCTTCTACCCGCGGGCGGGCGGGCGCGCACATGGCGCTTGCCTCAGGCTGGCTGGCTGGCCCCCACCAGCATACACACGTGGATGAAAGATCACCTACACTCCCATCAAACCAGCATGCTCGCTCGTACACTCGGGTGACAATGGCTGGCGGCGTCACCACATGGCCACCGCCAGGTGGAATGCAAAGTCCAACATGGGCCTGTAATATCACATACGCGTACACTGCCCAACATCAATTGTCCATTGCCACTAGACAGGATACTCTCACACCTGTTACACCATGAGGCTCTGCCAGCCTGCCTCATGCGTTCACACAGTCAACTGTCTCTTAGCTTTTTACTGTTTCTTCCGTAAATCCCTGGCCCCAATTCACTTAATTAGGCCTTGACACAACCCCTGATGGCAGGAGTGCCACCAATCGAGTAATTTGGACGACAGAAGCGATTAACAGGGGGTGGAGGCGGCAAGCGTGCCACCCCCACCCAAACACCTCTTGCCTCCCTGGCCGCCCAATTCAAACTGAAGATTTCGCGGGCTAAGGAACACCAGATACCCATACCTTCTCCCTACAATGCCTAGACCAATCAGCTTGGAGCCGGCACAGCTTCCTCATGCCGCTCCCAATCAGAGTTGTTCGCGCCAAAACTAGGCTTGGACCACACGTGCGGGACCCAATCATATGCCTCCGTTACCCACGGCGTCTTGTGACGTCACAAGGAGGAGGAGGCCTAAGGAGTGGCGTGATGTCTCCCATGTGGGGGGGGGCAACGTTCACTCCACTCTCTCTCCCCTCCCCCTGTAAAACCGTTGGGAGAGTCAAGTACCTCCCTACACCACTCCATCCTATTTCACAGGAACAGGAAAATCTCTGTAATTCTCTCTACAGAGCAATCACAGACTTCTAACTACTCTCAAGTGGTAGTTTTTGACATAAGCTTTCATTCAACACCCAACAAGCATATGTTATTTTGAAAGCTTCAGTTTCTAGAGTGTCTAGCCTACTCTAGAACCTAGGAAAACTAGCTGAGGGATCTAGATCCCTCACACTGATAGTAGTTGAAGAGTAGTGTTAGTTTTAGTAGTATATTGGTTTTATTAGTAGATCAGTGTTGGTAGTAGTAGTGAAGTGTTAGTAGTAATGCAGCAGTGTTGAAAGAAGTATATTAGTGTCAATAGTGCAGACGATGAGTCACAATAACGTGGCTGAAGATAGCCACGTCAGAAGATGAGGAGACGACGACGTTTCATTTCGTACTGGACCATTATCAACTCGATTGCCTTAGTGGTACTAGTAGTAGTACTGTAGTCTATTAATAACACAGTTATGTTAGTAGTGATACAGTTTTGGTAGTAGTAGAAGTAGTACACTTGTGTCAGTAGTAGTATTATTGTATTAGTAGTATTAGACCTGTGTTATTATTAGTAGAGTTGTGTAAGTAGTTGTAGTACACTGGTGTCAGTAGTAGTAGTAGTTAGTAGCAGTAAGTTGTGTTAGTAACAGTATAGTTTTGGTAGTATTAGTACAGTACTATTATTAGTTGTACAGTTGTATTAATATAGTACAGTTGTGTTAGTAGTAGACCTTTTGTGTTAGTAGGTTTACAGTTGTGTTAGTAGGTTTACAGTTGTGTTAGTAGGTTTACAGTTGTGTTAGTAGGTTTACAGTTGTATTATTAGTAGTGCAGTTGTGTTAGTAGTTGTACAGTGTTGTTGTTAGTAGGTTTACAGTTGTGTTAGTAGGTTTACAGTTGTATTATTAGTAGTGCAGTTGTGTTAGTAGTTGTACAGTGTTGTTGTTAGTAGTACAGTTGTGTTATTTGTAAAAACAGTTGTGTTAGAAGAAGTACAGTTATGTTAGTATTAATACAATTGTGTAAAATTAAGTTCAGTTTTGTTGGTAGCAGTAGAGCTTTGTTAGTAGCTGTAGTGTTAGTAGTAGCCTCTGCTCGAAACGCTATGCTTGCTAGTGGCTTTACAAGAATGTAAGAACTCTTGTGTATTTAAATAAAAAAAATAATCTAAAAAATTACAGTTATGTTAATAGTACAGTTTGTTTGTAGTACTACATTTGTATTAGAAGTAGTCTAGTTGTGTTAATAGTAGTACAGTTGTATAAGTAGTAGTTGTTATGACCCCATTTAGCCTGGGTGGAATGAGTCTACCCCAGTGAGAGTTATTCTGCCTTCTGGACCTGATTTAGAGGTCAGAAGAAAGATGTACATCTATATAAAAAAATATAAATGTTCGTTTGTTCAAAATCGCTAATCTCCGAAAGTTCTTCACCTATTGCTTTAAAATTTTGACACAACTTTCCATTCGCATCCGAGCGGGTTTTTAATATATATACTATATAGATGTCACGTCAGTGACGGGAAAAAACATGTATGTTTTTAAAAACTGTGTTTTCATGTGTTTTTCATGTATGGGAAATCATCAAAATTTCTTTACCGATTGCTTTGAAATTTTGACACAACGTTGCATTCGAATTGGCATGTGTTATATATGTATATATATATACTATATACATGCCTCACCTGTGACAGGAAAAAACATGCTTTTTTAACAAAAAAACACCATCTGTTTGAAGTAAGAGCAACACACGCTGTAATCTCCAAAAGTTCTTCATCGATTGCTCTAAAATTTTGACACAACGTCCCATTCAAATACGGGCGTGTTTTTATATATCTACTATTCAGATACCGTACCTGGTACAGGTAAAAAACACAGCACCATCTGTTGCACGTAAGAGCAACACACGTTATACTATAATACAATTCCATTTCAATGTTTTCGATTGCATTGATAAATTAAATTTTCATAAATGTCGATTTATTTTAAATTTTATTTAATTATTTTGTGTGACATTGCATTGGAATTGAACAATTTTGTTTACCATACCATTTATTCCATAAGTATAGTTTATTTTGAAATTTTTATACTTTTTTCATTTCGTTTTTTAACTGTTCTTCTTATTTTTCAGTGATGGGA
Source organism: Procambarus clarkii (assembly GCF_040958095.1). Lineage (NCBI taxonomy): Eukaryota > Metazoa > Arthropoda > Malacostraca > Decapoda > Cambaridae > Procambarus > Procambarus clarkii. The sequence continues at coordinate 46,073,700 of NC_091176.1, read as the reverse complement.
ACATTAGATTATTTGATGTACCCATTTTTCTGATGGGAGCATCTGATCATTTGGGAATGCATTGGAAGAGGAAGTGGGGAATGGTGGGATGGACGAGGGGATGGGGTAGGGGGTTATGGTGGGAAGGAAGAGGGGACAGGGGAGGGGGGTAATGGTGGGGAGGACGACGGGATGGGGAGTTGGGGATGATAGGGACGAAGGGACAGGGGAATGGAGAATGGTGGAGAGGACAAAGGGACAGGGAAGTAGGGGATGGTGGGGAGGGCGAGGGGACAGGGGAGTGGGGAATGGTTAGTAGGACAAGGGGGAGGGGGGAGGGTGGAATAGTGGGGAGGACTGGGAGACAGGGGAAAGTTGCTGTGGCTAAGCAATGCACATGAGTTCCTGAGCCACAGCAACGCATGGCCGGGTACAGATATTATTAAATATATAATAAATATCAGTGAATAATTTTAAAATATGAGCTGAGGATGAGCATGTAAATAAGTGACATGAAATGTGATGTTCATACTTTGGTGACATGACGTGAGACTAGCAGGACGTCAAGACCTTACTTGAGTCACAGTCGTCGTCAGAGAGAGTTGTACTCTGTTAAGCTCCTGGCGGTAGGATGAACCCTAACTTTGTGCTCCTTTCAGAGGAGGGAATCAAGGAGGCATTTATGTGTGAAGCCTGTTGGACAACTTAATGTACTCAAATCAGGAGTAGAAGAGTTGTGAGACCATCATAAAGAAACTTTGCTGGATGTAATAGAGGACCACATCGGGAAGCGCCGCATCTGGGTGCCCGCGAGATACATATTATGTGGTAAGCTCATATAACAGTTGTTACAGTGGTTGCCTGTGCTTGATCATGTGGCCAGCGATAATGGCAAATGTTTATGCATGTAGTACATATATTTTATTGTGACAATGAACTCAAATAAGAGTTTAGAGATAAGAGAACAAATTCGTCACCTTTAGATGCACAGTGCTTGCTTGGTTGTAGAAAATACACAGTAGTTCACTTTAGTAGTTTATTGGGTAAAGGCAACAAAGTATAGATGCGGCCTGCCGAGGTCCTACCTAACTCCAGTCTCGTGAGATACTGAGGCCTACATCAAGAGCAGCCAGTCCGGCTCTATGGGGAATGGCATCAGAGGATTACTCGCCTGTGATTGGAATATCCAAACCGTCTTGAATAATAACACTGCTCGGACATGCTACCAAGTCGACGTCCCTTGTTGATAAGCTCTGGCTAGCTAGTTACAATGATACTGAAAGGACTTCGGTGGCATACATATGAAATTGCATATTAAACAATAAAAGAAGATCAAGTGTGCGGAATATTCACACCATGCGGCATGTGCACAAACATTTGAACACAATAGGTGAAAAATCATGCAAACCATGCTTGAAATTAATTAAGAGCATTATTAAGAACATATACATGTCTAAGTATCAGATATGAACAATACAACTCAAGGTATTGCCTAAACAAAATTATTAACATGTGTTAATGGCATTTGCTTGGAAATATTATTTAAATATATCTAAATCTGTTTAATAGAACAAAAGTCCTGATCGAACAACAACAAAGGTATTTAAGATTAGATATTGAAGAAAAACAATTTAATGTTCAATAAATTTACAAGATATATACAAGAACTGGATCGAGAAGGGTAACATCTTAGTGATAGCAGTCAGGAATCACTGGTCACAGTGTGGTTGCTAGAACATTAATGGAGCTCTTGATGACATGCACTGTAAAAATACAAATGGCACAGTAGACTTAACAATGGCATCTCTTTTATGACACAAAATAAAGTTGAAGAAACTTCTTTATTATATATATAAATATATATATATATATATATAAATATATATATATATATATATATGTTCTATATATATATATATATATATATATATATATATATATATATATATATATATATATATATATATATATATATATATATATTGTGACAGTGTCCCCCCCCCCTTATATTTCTCCCACGCCTGCTGTAAGAGTCATGTTCACTTTACCCGAGCGTTCTCTACGTCGCAGGCATCAGTTTGATATATGTGGGAGAGTGTAGTGTTTTCGAAGTGCCGAGAAATTTGTAAAAGAAGAGTATTTTGGACTGTGGTATAGGCCCTTTAGGAAGCCAATATGGCGCTGGCTCCTCTGTTTTGCCGCCAAAACTGTGTGACGTCAGTGGCACCAGATTGGTCACCGACAGCGACGTGGCACAGGGAGCCAATGAAAACCTCCCATGGCGAATATAACGTCATGAAGGAAGGGGGTCCGGTCAGTGCACGACTCTGGCGCCATCAGTCTAAGACATCGCATCAAGGAGGTCGGACGTGCGCTGGGGGGTCCTGTCAGTTGGACAGTTTACCCCGTCTCCGGAGGATTTACGCATCACCCGTGGTCTGCCATCACCTGTGGGGTCTTCCTTCGTTCATGTGTTGGACCAGAGAAGGAATTGACAGAATATTGAGCATCAAGTGCTCCATGGACAGGTGTTGTGCAAGAGTGGAGTCTAGGCAGCAACGTATGCGACGGCTGATAGCTTCACAGTGATGACGTAGTGGATGGGCCAATCCTCCGTGAGGGAATCAGTCTGACACGACGTGTCAAGGTGGACGGATGTGTGAAGGTTGATCCTGTCAATCTGACAGTAATACGCCACTCCCGTGGATCTTACGCGTCACCCGTAGTCTGCCAGTACGCCGGGAGGTCTTCCTTCATTCCATGTGTGGACCGAAGAGGGAATTGACGGAATATTGAGCATCAAGTGCTCCAGGGTCGGGTGCTGTGCAGATGAAGTCTAGGCGGTATCATCTGGGACGTCTGATAGCTTCACAGTGACGACGTAGTGGCTGGGCCAATCCACTGGGAAGCAGTGAAAGAAGACACTAATTGGGAATCCGAAAGACTGCAGCCGAGACGTAGGCAGGCAGCCGTAGTTGGGAGGAGAAGTTGACAGCCGGGAGACCGACTCCAACCCTACAAGACGTAGAGGAGGAGCACGAACCCGCGGAGGACAGAACACGGAGACGACGCATTTATTTTGGGACGTTGATTGAGTTCCTGGAGGACACGACAGGGTGTGTGTGGGGGCGTTCCCTACAAGAGGCAGGGGCCTGGACCAGGAGCTACAACTCAACTCTCACTGGAGGATAGGTGGAAGTAGGTGATTATAGTTTCCCTCCCAATTCCCCTTTAGTCAGCTATATTATTTAGCCAGAGTATTTTGTATGTCGTGAGCAAGGCTCACCCATGTCACAGTAAGGCAGAGTGTTCAGAGTGGGGCTACATAGAGCATTCACGGTATTTATTATTATTATTGGTGTGTGCAGGCACCCGGAGTAATTGATGAATTTACTGTGTTGATAATGTCTTTCATGAGACTTTAATATGATCATTTAGTGAGAGTATATATATATAAATAAATGTACCAGTATTTGGTGTTAGGCTATGTGCTCAGTAACTATATTATTACCATTATTGATATCTATGATTTATATATATATATATATATATATATATATATATATATATATATATATATATATATATATATATATATATCCACTTATCCAGACCTAACGACCCTCAGAAGCGCCCTGATGGGGTCACCTTGCTACCTTGGAAGGATGGTAAGCAAGTGGTATGGGACTACACGTGCGCTGCCACACTGGCCAGTACCTACCTCCACTACAGCACACGTGAAAGCGGTGGTGCTGCTTCTTTCAGGGAATCGCAGAAAATTATTAAATACAGAGGTCTAGCACACTGCTACAGCTTTGTTCCGATCGGCTCGGAGACCCTCGGTTCGTGGGGAAAATGTGCATTGAAGTTCCTGAAGGAATTGGGGGACAAATTGATCAGCGCTACAAAAGACCAGAGAGCAAAAAGTTTCTTGTTCCAGCGCCTCAGTGTTGCGATTCAAAGGGGAAATGCCTGTTGCGTCTTGGGCACTAGTCCAACTTCAGAGGAATTCGAAGAAGTGTTTGACTTGCAACAATGATCGAACCCGTCTGTGACATTCATCAATGTTTCCCATTGTTGTGTTCTTCAAGAGATCCATAACCTTTAAGCACCTTTTTGCATTATTATTTTTGTATCAACCCATGTATATCTTGTAACCATCAAATGCATAATAAAGCACAAAAAATATTCAAGGAAGGGGGTGGTAGGAGAAAAGCACACAGAAACTGTATTGGAGGGGATCTAAACATTCCCTCTAATGCGTTATGCGTGGTTTCCTCCGAGGCTATGGGTCCCCCTTCTTCCAGCTAGAGGTGGTACTCCCTTCCTATGAATTATATATATATATATATATATATATATATATATATATATTGGAGCGGAGTCTTGAGGTGGGTAGAATATAGTTGTGCATTAATTGGCTGTTGATTGCTGGTGTTGACTTTTTAATGTGTAGTGCCTCGCAAGCGTCAAGCCGCCTACTATCGCTGTATCTATCGATGATTTCTGTGTTGTTTACTAGGATTTCTCTGGCGATGGTTTGGTTGTGGGAAGAGATTATATGTTCCTTAATGGAGCCCTGTTGCTTATGCATCGTTAAATGCCTAGAAAGAGATGTTGTTGTCTTGCCTGTATACTGTTTTTTTGGAGCTTACAGTCCCCAAGAGGGCATTTGAAGGCATAGACGACGTTGGTCTCTTTTAAAGCGTTCTGCTTTGTGTCTGGAGAGTTTCTCATGAGTAGGCTGGCCGTTTTTCTGGTTTTATAGTAAATCGTCAGTTGTATCCTCTGATTTTTGTCTGTAGGGATAACGTTTCTATTAACAATATCTTTCAGGACCCTTTCCTCCGTCTTATGAGCTGTGGAAAAGAAGTTCCTGTAAAATAGTCTAATAGGGGGTATAGGTGTTGTGTTGGTTGTCTCTTCAGAGGTTGCATGGCGTTTCACTTTCCTTCTTATGATGTCTTCGACGAAACCATTGGAGAAGCCGTTATTGACTAGGACCTGCCTTACCCTTCAGAGTTCTTCGTCGACTTGCTTCCATTCTGAGCTGTGGCTGAGAGCGCGGTCGACATATGCGTTAACAACACTCCTCTTGTACCTGTCTGGGCAGTCGCTGTTGGCATTTAGGCACATTCCTATGTTCATTTCCTTAGTGTAGACTGCAGTGTGGAAACCTCCGCTCTTTTCCATGACTGTTACATCTAGAAAGGGCAGCTTCCCATCCTTTTCCATCTCGTAAGTGAAACGCAGCACGGAACTCTGCTCAAACGCCTCCTTCAGCTCCTGTAGATGTCTGACATCAGGTACCTGTGTAAAAATGTCGTCAACATACCTACAGTATATGGCCGGTTTCAAGTTCATGTCGACTAAGACTTTTTGCTCGATGGCAAAAATCACCGAAGTGGGAGGGGAAGGAGCGAGAGAGGCAGAAGTAGGGGCTGAGGAAGAAAGCGAAACCTTCTTACCCGCCGGGGAGGAGGAAGGAGAGGAGCCAGGCTTACGCTTCTGACTTAAAGAGACAGGTGTCCCAGCAACCACTTACTGGGCAACGGATTCTAGCGTCTCAACAGGAGAAGCTGAACGAGAGCACACATGACGGCCGTTTGGAGAGCGATGGATATCAGCCCACACCAACAGGCAGCGGGGAGAGTCAAGAGACGGAGGGGAAGGATGGGAAGGAGGAACGGAGGGAGACGAGGAAGAAGACACAGGAGACAAGACAGACCAGGCAGAAAGAAGGGGAACCCTAGACAGAGGACCAGGAGGTGGATCCTTCGGGAGAGAACCCAAAGGGACAGAGGAGGGGGCAGTGGGGGTATCAGGGTCCAAGGCCCGGAAACGGTTGTGAGTCTGAGGAAGGTGGGAAGGACGAGGAGAGGAAAAGCGCAACACGCGAGCATAAGAGAGATTAGCGTAAGGCGGGAGCCGGCGAACCTGGCGTCTCGCCTCAGGAAAAGATAAACGCTCCCGGTGCTTCAAGTTGAGGACGGCTGCCTCAAGCTTGTAATGGACACACGCACGGGAGAAGGTAGGATGGGCCTCACAGCAGTCGAGACAATGAGCCCGGGGAGAATTGCACTCCGACTTAGAGTGACCTTCGCCACCACACAAAGGACAGAGAGAGACAGTCCCGGAGCAGCGGAGGGCAGCATGCCCAAACCTCCAGCACTTGTTACAGACCCGAGGAGAAGGAATGTACTCCTGGACAGCAAGAATGACAGAGGGTGGAAGGGTCCTACCATCAAAGGTAATCTTCACAACCCGGAGGGGTTGACAGCGACTACCACGAGGGGGACGAGTAAACGTGTCCACCTGGAGAATAGAATGGCCCTGGGCAGCAAGGATATGTCGAATATCGTCGTGGCAGTCGCGCAGGTCCCGAACACCGGTCACAACATAGGGTGGGAGCAGAATAGTGCCAACACTGGAATTCAAATGAGCGTTCTTCGAGACCCGAACAGGGGTCTCGCCAAGGCAGGATAAGGCAGCCAAGCGGGAAGCAACATCCTGAGAAGGAGCAGCAACGACACGTGTACCGAGACGAGTGGGGTTGAAAGTAATGGAGGCATCCATGGAATCAACGAGATGTCGATGGAGGGAGAAATCGTCAGGAGGCGCAGAATCAAGAGGGAGGAGATCAAAATATTTGGCCCATGAAGCGGGACCAAACAAGGCTTGATAGGTAGCAGAACTGGAAGGAATCGAGCGAGGGCGGCCGTGACGAGGACCGCGTTGAGAACCCCCAGAGAGAGAGGGGTTAAAAGGTGCAGTAGTTACAACTAGAGATGGAGCCACGCCAGGGGACGAGGTAGTCACCACTGGGAGCTTGGGGCTCGACCCAACCACAGAGGAGGGAGGGGAGCCAAGGGAAGGAGTCAGAGAGACCAAAGGAGGAGCAAGGTCGGGGCCCAATGCAGCGGAGGTTACAGAACCCGGTCTTCCAACACGGACCAACTCGGGGGCTTGGTCGCCCTCCCCACGAGCCTGAGAAGGTAAAGGAGAAACAGTAGAAACAGTATGCATCATCGCTACGAAAAAGACACATTCATTAACGAATGTGCCCCCACACCCACCATGGAGCCACAATTAGAGGCAGGACACCCAACAAGAAGCTATCACCGATTATGCCGGGGCCTCCTAGGGGTGCGTCGTGAGTATATGCCCCACAAACGTCACCTTAAGAACCGACAGTCCGTCGAGATCGGGTTCAGTGACGAAAGGGGGATTGACAATAAAAGGTTCCCCCTCGCTCTCGACGTTGGGTACTACAGTTCTACGGGTGCATGAGTATGCCTCCTCAAGCACCCGGGTGTCAAAATAGAAGAAGTTCAAAGGAATAACCAAAACAAGCAAAAGGTCAGCAGGAAACGGCAAGCAGATAGGAGAAGAGGGGGGAGAAAAATGAAACAGAAGGAAAAGGAAAAGTCGCTCAGCACAATTGGAGAGGATGGCAGCAGGAGCACAAGGCTACAAAAGGACAGAGGACTGTCCCAAGGAGCATCACACTCCAGCAGCCGCCCACTAAGCCCCCCTCACGGCAACAACGAGCTGAGCGGGGAGGGGGGCTTTGTTCTAAAGTACTTTCCGACTCTGCATCTTCACATCGACCGGTCATACCAACGCCCCATGGGAGAACAACCTTCTTAATCTCCTCTGCATCTTCAATATATAGTATGAGTTATTCTAAAGATTTTGCAAAGTATAACAACCTGTTTTCTGTTGTATCCGCATGCATGCCTTTAACCATCGAGTAGTCTTTCGATTTATCAACGATGGCTTGTTCAATATCGTTCTTCTCAATAGGCTTCCCCAAGCCATACTGACTTGCTAAGGCTACAATGCTCGGTCCTTGGCTAACTGCTGATGTGAGTGGTTCCCGGTATTGGTCTATCTTCCCTAGTGCACCTCTGTAGATTATACAAGTGCGTTCTAGTGTAAGCAGTGGCGTGGGGATATATATCTGCAATGTTCTGTGACATCCCGTGATATACAATTTACTGAGTAGACGATGCAACACTCTCGATTGTTAAACTCCTCGTCAGTCATGAACCCGTGATGAATTTCTACAGTTCATTTTTGCTACGGAGTTTATTTTCTCTTAACGCAATATAAATGGAACACAGAACTGAGTTGAGCGGGCAGTAATGAATTAAAGACTGATGAAGATTAAACCACCCAAAAGGTGGCACGGGCATGAATAGCCCGTAAGTGGTGGCCTTTTTGAGCCATTACCAGTATCAAGAGCTGATACTGGAGATCTGTGGAGGTGCGACTGCACCCTGCGTAACGGGAGATGTCTCCCCCCGTGTGAATTAAAGCGGATTCGGCGCCTTTTATCCTCACCTGCGCGCGTGCGCTCATGGCATAGTTTTCACCTATTGATTAACCACATTCTGAAGGTAAGTTTTATATCCTCACATGAATATCTTTTTAACTGTAAGATTACAGGTAATACTGTAATGTTTAGCAACGCAGAGAGTGATATGACATCTATTCATCAACTGTTTATATTGACTTTGCATCTCGTCAATTTTTAGCGGTGGTGTTTTGTAATGTCGCCCAGACTGAGATTAGTATATTCCTTTCCATCTCATCATAGAAATTAGTCCAAGGGTTGGGTTGTGTAAAACGTATTCTACCTCAGATAAACTACACTCGCCTTGACAACGTTTAGAGTGTGAGTGTAAATTTTAATCTATGCATAAGTTTTTTTTTTTTTTTGTAAGCACGCGAAGCAAACTAAACCACCATTCCTTCCAACTCAGCTTTAAACTAGTTAGATTTTACCTTTAAGCTATTACATAGCTCTCACAATGAATATGCAACGAAGAGTGTCACCCCTTTCTCGAGGATAAATACGCAGGTAGTGGACCGCCTTTACCACAATTTCAAGTGTGTGGCCATCATGGACGCCTTTCGTACAAAAACATTCCTCAGTATGGAAAGACTCTGATGTGAACAAATGCGGGTAGAACCGTTTGGGGAATGGCCTCTCGAATAGCTTTTCCCTAGTGAATTATCAAGTGATGGGTTTTACTATACTAAATCCGTCGACTTTTGTGTCTGCGCCTTTTGTTACACACTAATAGGGGGTGAATGCAGTGAGAGGACACCCCGCGCAGCCGACATGAGGATGCCTCACCACACTATCCTTTCATCGGTGATAAACGTACTGAAAACATCTGCATTGCAGTAACCGACATAGCCTATACCTATGGAATGGATTTCTCCTATTCCATCCTACAACTCGAAAGTGGGAGTAGTGCAGAGAACAGCTGTAAGTAGTCATTGCAATTTTGTGTGTGTGAGTGTGTGTGTGTGTGTGTGTGTACTCACCTAGTTGTGTTTGCGGGGGTTGAGCTCTGGCTCTTTGGTCCCGCCTCTCAACCGTCAATCAACAGGTGTACAGATTCCTGAGCCTATGGGCTCTATCATATCTACACTTGAAACTGTGTATGGAGTCACCCTCCACCACATCACTTCCTAATGCATTCCATTTGTCAACCACTCTGACACTAAAAAAGTTCTTTCTAATATCTCTGTGGCTCATTTGGGCACTCAGTTTCCACCTGTGTCCCCTTGTGCGTGTTTCCCCTTGTGTTAAATAGACTGTCTTTATCTACCCTATCAATTCCCTTCAGAATCTTCAATGTGGCGATCATGTCCCCCCTAACTCTTCTGTGTTCCAGCGAAATGAAGTTTAATTCCCGTAGTCTCTCCTCGTAGCTCATATCTCTCAATTCGGGTACTAGTCTGGTGGCAAACCTTTGAACCTTTTCCAGTTTAGTCTTATCCTTGACTAGATATGGACTCCATGCTGGGGCTGCATACTCCAGGATTGGCCTGACATATGTGGTATACAAAGTTCTGAATGATTCTTTACAAAAGTTTCTGAATGTCGTTCGTATGTTGGCCAGCCTGGCATATGCCGCTGATGTTATCCGCTTGATATGTGCTGCAGGAGACAGGTCTGGTGTGATATCAACCCCCAAGTCTGTTTCCTTCTCTGACTCCTGAAGTATTTCCTCTCCCAGATGATACCTTGTATCTGGCCTCCTGCTCCCTACACCTATCTTCCTTACATTACATTTGGTTGGGTTAAACTCTAACAACGATTTGTTCGACCATTCCTTCAGCTTGTCTAGGTCTTCTTGAAGCCTCAAACAGTCCTCTTCTGTTTTAATCCTTCTCATAATTTTAGCATCGTCCGCAAACATTGAGAGAAATGAGTCGATACCCTCCGGGAGATCATTTACATATATCAGAAACAAGATAGGACCGAGTACAGAGCCCTGTGGGACTTCACTGGTGACTTCACGCCAATCGGAGGTCTAACCCCCTCACCGTAACTCTCTACTTCCTATTGCTTAGATACTCCCTTATCCACTGGAGCACCTTACCAGCTACACCTGCCTGTCTCTCCAGCTTATGTACCAGCCTCTTATGCGGTACTGTGTCAAAGGCTTTCCGACAATCCAAGAAAATGCTGTCCGCCCAGCCCTCCCTTTCTTGCTTAATCTGTGTCACCTGATCGTAGAATTCTATCAAGCCTGTAAGGCAAGATTTACCCTCCCTGAACCCATGTTGGCGATTTGTCACGAAGTCCCTTCTCTCCAGATGTGTTACCAGGTTTTTTCTCACGATCTTCTCCATCACCTTGCATGGTATACAAGTCAAGGACACTGGCCTGTAGTTCAGTGCCTCTTGCCTGTCGCCCTTTTTGTATATTGTGTGTGTGTGTGTGTGTAATCTCTCAGTTTCCATGACTAACTTTGTAGAAAGTGTGTATACTCATTTGTGAATAGCTTGTTAATATGATTTACCATTTTTTATGATTGAGTGTTTTGCCACCTTAGTCAACTTTTCATATTATGTTTACAGGCAGGGTGAGCATATTATTATTATTATTACTAGCTGTACATGGCCACGCATTGCTGTGGCTCAGCAACGCATATGTGTTGCAGAGCCACAGCAACCTTCCCCAGTCTCCCAGTCCTCCCCACCATTTCCCCCTTCCCCATCCTCCCCACCCCTGTCCCCTCATCCTCCCAACCATTCCCCCTACCCCTCATCCTCCCAACCATTACCCCCCCTCCCCTCATCCTCCCAACCATTACCCCCCCTCTCCTGTCTCGTTGACCTCCCCAATATCCCCCACTCCCGTCCCCTCGTCCTCCCCACCATTCCCCACTCCCTCATCCGATACATTCCCAAATGATCTAAAGATCCCATCAGAGAATTGGGAACATCAATTGATCTGATGTTCCCATCACTGAAATACAAGAAAAAGTTTAAAAAACGAAATAACAGTTAAAAAATAGCAAAAATAAACTATCCTCACAAAATAAATGTTACGGTAAATAACACAGCTCAATTCCAATGGAATGTCAGACAAAATAATTAAATAAAAATAAATCTAAATCTATGAAAATTAAATTTGTCAATGCAATCGGAAACATTGAAATGGATTCTTAACATATTTAGGATAGCGTGAGTAGCTCTTACGTTCAACAGAATACAATTCGTTGTTTCTTAAGAAAAAAATGTTTTTACCTGTTACAGGTGTGGCATGTACACTTGTACTTAGGAAATGAACGGTATGGTAAACAACAGAGCTCAGGCGACGAGTCACAATAACGTGGCTAAAGTATGTTGACCAGACCACACACTAGAAGGTGAAGGGACGACGACGTTTCAGTCCGTCCTGGACCATTCTCAAGTCGATTGTGGACCATTCTCACAATCGACTTGAGAATGGTCCAGGACGGACCGAAACGTCGTCGTCTCTTCACCTTCTAGTGTGTGGTCTGGTCAACACAGCTCAATTATAACGCAATGTTTCATAAAATAATTAAATCAAAATGAAAATAAATCGTAATCTAGGAAAATTCTATTTATCAATGCAATCGGGAAAATTGAAATGGAATCCTAACATATTTAGTATAGTGTGTGTGTGTTGCTATTACGTGCAACAGATGGCGCCATTTAAAAAAAAATGTTTTTACCTGTCACACTTGTGGGATCTATGTGGTAGGTATATAAAAACATGCGCGTATTCGAATGGAACGTTTCGTCAAAATTTTAAAGCAATTGAAGAACTTTCGGAGATTACAGCGTGTGTTGCTCTTACATCCAACAGATGGTATTGTTTGTCAAAGTAAGTAATTATCAAAAAGAAGGCACCAAACCGGGAAGGCTATGTAGCACCATCAAATGTGTGGGATAATCAGAGGGCGCCAAATATCAACAAGGATGCCAATACGGGAACAGAAATGCATAAGGCGAACGATATCAAAAGTATCCGAGTCACCAAGAATACAATCTAGAGACAAGCGACCGTGGGGGACGGTCGGAAAACAAGACAACGCTCGTCCCGGAAGTCGGGACATTCAACATATGGGAAAAGAAGCCCATAATCGAGGGCTGTCAATCACCCTAAATTGGATACCAAGTCACATTGCCTTTTCATTACCATATATGCCAGACTCACTAGCAAAAACTGCCACTGCTCTACCTGTTGTACAGGTTCGAATACCTCTAAGTTTCTCACAGATAAAGAAGCAAATCAAGAAGAAAATATTCTCAACTATCAAAAGTCGCCACAGAGCCAAAGTAGCGGAAGGAAGATCCACTGCGATATGGTACGAACAAGCCACTGGTTACTCTTTCAAGCCTGGCAAAAAGATATCCAGAGACATTGCAGTAGCCATACACAGACTCAGACTTGGTTACAAGTGCTGCTGGGAGGTAATGAACCCAATAGTTAAAGAGTCACATCTGTGAAACTGAAGCGAAGGCGGTGCTGTTGCACTACTAACTGGAATGTGAAGCTACTGAATCCCTGCGCATCAAACTCCACATTAATCCAACGACAGCAGCTGCATTAGATGCACATTCCACCGCGAATACAATGATTAGAAAAGCTGTTGAGGAATGGGACTCATTAGTGAGCATTCTGCATCTACATCCGCCACCAAGATAATGTTAATAAAACAAGATTAAAACCAGTGCATAAAACAGAAGCGATAAATAAGCAGGGAAAAAGGAGCCATCCCCTCTTCCAGTTTAAGCTTAGGCCCAAATATCACAGGAAAAAGGTTATCATGTATAACCAAACTTAATTACGGGGTCACCATAGCCCGTGCTGCATGGACACTTCGCCCTGAGTAGCTAAATCTCTAACAACAACAACATTTAACTTTAGTGGAATAAACTGGTTGAACAAAACAGGGAATAGTGAAGCAGAAGATTTTCTAGAATTAATTGACGATTGCTTTCTTACGCAACACATTAAGGAACCAACGCGGGAAAATAATATTTTAGATTTAGTGTTAACTAACAGGGAAACACAAATTAATGACATCGAAATAGGGAGTGAGCTAGGGTACAGTGATCACAAAGTTATCAGATTTAGCATTGAATGGAATAGACCTGTAGGAGAAAATTCTGTTAAAGTGCCAGATTTTCGAAAAGCTGATTTTAATAGACTAAGAATTTTTTGGGGTCAAATAGATTGGAAAGTCTTGGGTATGGGGTGTGGCCGGTTTTAGAGCGAGACATGAACCCAGCGATAGGTGACGTAAAAGGGGATTTCGATGTGGATTTAATATATATAACTTATTTAAGAATATTCTAAACAAAACACAGGAACGTAGTATACCATACAAATTGAATAGATCGAATACTAATGACCCAAAGTGGATAACAAATAATTTAAAGAACCTTATAGGTAAAAAGAGAGCTTGGTACAAAAGGATTAAGAATGGGGAAGTCAGTTTAGAACAGGAATTCATACAACTGGTTAGAAATGTTAAAAAAGAGATTAGGAAAGCAAAAAGAAACTATGAAGTTCGCATAGCAGGGCAAGCAAAGTCAAATCCTAAAGGGGTTTTTCAGTTATATCGAACTAAGACTAGGGAAAGGATAGGTCCATTAAAATCTGAGACAGGTCAAATAACGGATAATGACAAGGAGATGAGAAGTATTTTTAACAAATATTTTATATCTGTATTTACTAAAGAAAAACTTAACAATATGCCTTCAGCCGAATAAATCTATGTGGGTGGGGATGAGGACAGGTTGACTAGTTTAGCATAAGAACATAAGAACATAAGAACAAAGGTAACTGCAGAAGGCCTATTGGCCCATACGAGGCAGCTCCTATTCTATAACCACCCAATCCCACTCATATACTTGTCCAACCCGTGCTTGAAACAATCGAGGGACCCCACCTCCACAATGTTACGCGGCAATTGGTTCCACAAATCAACAACCCTGTTACTGAACCAGTATTTACCCAAGTCTTTCCTAAATCTAAACTTATCCAATTTATATCCATTGTTTCGTGTTCTGTCCTGTGTTGATACTTTTAATACCCTATTAATATCCCCCCGGTTATGTCCATTCATCCACTTGTAAACCTCTATCATGTCACCCCTAACTCTTCGCCTTTCCAGTGAATGCAACTTAAGCTTTGTTAATCTTTCTTCATATGAAAGATTTCTAATTTGGGGAATTAACTTAGTCATCCTACGCTGGACACGTTCAAGTGAATTTATATCCATTCTATAATATGGCGACCAAAACTGAACTGCATAATCTAAATGGGGCCTAACTAGAGCAAGATATAGCTTGAGAACCACACCAGGTGTCTTGTTACTAACGCTGCGATTAATAAATCCAAGTGTCCGATTTGCCTTATTACGAACATTTATGCATTGATCCTTTTGTTTTAAATTCTTACTAATCATAACTCCCAGATCCCTTTCGCAATCCGACTTCGCAATCACAACACCATCTAGCTCGTATCTTGTAACTCTATCATCATTACCTAACCTCAGAACTTTACATTTATCAGCATTAAACTGCATCTGCCAATCCTTTGACCATTTAAAAACCCTATCTAGATCAACTTGAAGTGATAGTGAGTCCTCCTCCGAATTAATTTCCCTACCGATTTTCGTATCATCGGCAAATTTGCAAATGTTGCTACTCAAACCTGAATCTAAATCATTTATATATATTATAAACAACAGAGGTCCCAGGACAGAGCCTTGAGGCACTCCACTTACAACATTTTCCCACTCTGACTTGATTCCATTTATACTAACTCTCTGTTTCCTTTGGTATAGCCATGCCCTAATCCAGCTTAATATAGCACCCCCAATACCATGAGACTCTATTTTTTTTAATCAGTCTTTCATGTGGCACTGTATCAAAAGCTTTGCTAAAGTCAAGGTATACAACATCGCAATCCTTACCACTATCAACTGCCTCAACAATGCTAGAATAAAAAGATAACAAATTTGTTAAACATGAACGGCCATTTATAAAACCATGTTGCGACTCAATTATTAATTTATGTTTTTCAAGATGAAGACGAATTTTATTTGCTATTATAGATTCGAGTAACTTTCCCACAATAGACGTTAGGCTAATTGGTCGATAGTTAGACGCAAGTGATCTATCTCCTTTCTTAAAAACTGGTATCACATTAGCAACTTTCCAAAACTCTGGCACTCTGCCTGACTCTATTGATTTATTAAATATGGTTGACAGTGGGTCACAAAGCTCCTCTTTGCATTCTTTAAGCACCCTAGCAAACACTTCATCCGGCCCTGGGGATTTGTTTGGTTTGAGTTTTACTATTTGTTTAAGAACATCCTCCCTGGTAACTGCTAAACTCGTCAACCTGTCCTCGTCCCCACCCACATAGACTTGTTCGGCTGAAGGCATATTGTTAAGTTCCTCTTTAGTAAATACAGATACAAAATATTTATTAAAAATACTACTCATCTCTTCATCACTATCTGTTATTTGACCTGTCTCAGTTTTTAATGGACCTATCCTTTCCCTAGTCTTAGTACGATATAACTGAAAAAACCCTTTAGGATTTGTCTTTGCTTGCCCTGCTATGCGAACTTCATAGTTTCTTTTTGCTTTCCTTATCTCTTTTTTAACATTTCTAACCAGTTGTACGAATTCCTGTTCTAAAGTGACCTCCCCATTTTTAATCCTTTTGTACCAAGCTCTCTTTTTACCTATAAGGTTCTTCAAATTCTTTGTTATCCACTTTGGGTCATTAGTATACGATCTATTCAATTTGTATGGTATACTACGTTCCTGTGCTTTGTTTAGAATATTCTTAAATAAGTTATATATTGAATCCACATCGAAATCCCCATTTAAGTCACCTATCGCTGGGTTCATGTCTCGCTCCAAGACCGGCCCACACCCCATACCCAAGCCTTTCCAATCAATTTGACCCAAAAAATTTCTTAGGCTATTAAAATCAGCTTTTCGAAAATCTGGCACTTTAACAGAATTTTCTCCTACTGGTCTATTCCATTCTATGCTAAATCTGATTTCTTTGTGATCACTGCTCCCTAGCTCACTCCCTATTTCGATGTCATTAATTTGCGTTTCCCTGTTAGTTAACACTAAATCTAAAATATTATTTTCCCGTGTTGGTTCCTTAATGTGTTGCATAAGAAAGCAATCGTCAATTAATTCTAGAAAATCTTCTGCTTCACTATTCCCTGTTTTGTTCAACCAGTTTATTCCGCTAAAATTAAAGTCACCCATGACATAAATACTGTTAGATCTAGATGCTCTAGATATTTCATCCCATAGATGCTTTGCTTCCATTCTGTCTAAATTTGGTGGCCTATATATTACTCCTATTATAATATTATTAGCTTTTTCGTTTAATTCAATCCAAATAGTTTCTGTGTGTGGCTCTGTTTTGATTCCCTCTTTGAGACTACATTTCAAATTGTCCCTAACATATATGGCTACTCCACCTCCTCGTCTAATATATCTATCTGTGTGAAATAGTTTAAATCCATATATTTGATATTCAGCTAATAGTTCTCTATTTTCTACATTCATCCACGTTTCGGTAAGTGCAATAATATCTATTTTTTCTGTGCAGACAAGAGCATTTAATTCGTTAATTTTATTTCTTAGACTTCTACTGTTAGTGTAATATACCCTAAGTGAATTGTTATTTTGCGGACCTTCTCTTTCCCTGATCGTTTTGCCAATTCCTTTCTCCCACAAACACATACTTTTATTACCTCCTTCCTCCAAATCAATTCCCATACCTCTATCTACTAACAGTTTAAACCCAAACAAACACCTCTAACCACTTCTTCTAGCGAGTTCGCAACAGCAACAACCCCAGCTCTCGATAGATGCACCCCATCACGAGCATACATTTCATTTCTTCCATAGAAGTGTTCCCAGTTGTCTATGAAAGATATTGCATTTGATTTGCAATATCTTTCCAGCCGGCAATTGACACCAAGTGCCCTCGATATCCATTCATTTCCCACTCCCTTTCTTGGAAGAATGCCACATATGATCGGGATTCCTCCCTTGCTCCTAACTAACTCTATGGCTGTTTTATACCTCTGAATCAGTTCCTCACTCCTGACTCGACCAATATCATTTCCTCCCACGCTAATGCAAATAATGGGATTGTTCCCATTACCAGCCATAATATCATTCATGTTGTTTATAATATCACCAATGCCAGCTCCGGGATAGCAAACCCTTAACCTGTTCCCCCTATCTCTAGCACAAAACGTTCTATCCAAATACCTTATCTGGGAATCTCCCACAACTAATGTTTGCTTAGGTACTTCCTTTACTTTCTGAGGGGCCTGCGCTTCCTTTCTCTTCGTTGCTTTCCCTTTTGCGCGATCCACAGTCTCTCCACAGCACTCGTCCTCCAAAACGTCAAATGAATTTGAAGTTGCTATGGCGTTTGAAGGCGGCTTTATCAAAGTCTTCTTAAGGCCCCTGTCTTTCGCAACTCTCCAAGACGAGGTCCCTTTACTGCTGGTTAGCAGTTACCAGGGAGGATGTAATTAAACAATTAGAAAAACTAAAACCAAACAAATCCCCAGGGCCAGATGAAGTGTTTGCCAGGGTGCTTAAAGAATGCAAAGAGGAGCTTTCCGAGCCACTGTCTACCATATTTATTAAATCAATAGAGTCAGGCAGAGTGCCAGAGTCTTGGAAGGTAGCTAATGTGGTACCAATTTTTAAGAAAGGAGATACATCACTTGCGTCAAACTATCGGCCAATTAGCTTAACGTCTATTGTGGGAAAGTTTCTTGAATCAATAATTGCAAATACAATTCGTCTCCATCTTGAAAAACATAAATTAATAAATGAGTCGCAACATGGTTTTACAAATGGCCGTTCATGTTTAACAAATTTGCTAACTTTTTATTCCAGCATAGTTGAGGCAGTTGATAGTGGTAAGGATTGTGATGTTAAGAACATAAGAACAAAGGTAACTGCAGAAGGCCTATTGGCCCATACGAGGCAGCTCCTATCTATAACCACCCAATCCCACTCATATACTTGTCCAACCCGTGCTTGAAACAATCGAGGGACCCCACCTCCACCACGTTACGCGGCAATTGGTTCCACAAATCAACAACCCTGTTACTGAACCAGTATTTACCCAAGTCTTTCCTAAATCTAAACTTATCCAATTTATACCTATTGTTTCGTGTTCTGTCTTGTGTTGATATTTTTAATATCCTATTAATATCCCCCCTGTTATGTCCATTCATCCACTTGTAAACCTCTATCATGTCGCCCCTAACTCTTCGCCTTTCCAGTGAATGCAACTTAAGCTTTGTTAATCTTTCTTCATATGAAAGATTTCTAATTTGGGGAATTAACTTAGTCATCCTACGTTGGACACGTTCAAGTGAATTTATATCCATTCTATAATATGGCGACCAAAACTGAACTGCATAATCTAAATGGGGCCTAACCAGAGCAAGATATAGCTTAAGAACCACACCAGGTGTCTTGTTACTAAAGCTTCGATTAATAAATCCCAGTGCCCTATTCGCCTTATTACGAACATTCATGCATTGATCCTTTTGTTTTAAATTCTTACTAATCATAACTCCCAGATCCCTTTCGCAATCCGACTTCGCAATCTCAACACCATCTAGCTCGTATCTTGTAACTCTATCATCATTACCTAGCCTCAGAACTTTACATTTATCAGCATTAAACTGCATTTGCCAATCCTTTGACCATTTCAAAACCCTATCTAGATCAACTTGAAATGATAGCAAGTCCTCCTCCGAATTAATTTCTCTACCGATTTTCGTATCATCGGCAAATTTGCAAATGTTGCTACTCAAACCTGAATCTAAATCATTTATATATATTATAAACAACAGAGGTCCCAGGACAGAGCCCTGAGGTACTCCACTAACAACATTTTCCCTCATGACTTGAGCCCATTTATACTAACTCTCTGTTTCCTTTGGAATAGCCATGCCCTAATCCAACTTAATATAGCACCTCAAATACCATAAGCCTCTATTTTTTTAATCAGTCTTTCATGTGGCACCGTATCAAAAGCTTTGCTAAAGTCAAGGTACACGACATCACAATCCTTACCACTATCAACTGCCTCAACTATGCTGGAAAAAAAAGATAGCAAATTTGTTAAACATGAACGGCCATTTGTAAAACCATGTTGCGACTCATTTATTAATTTGTGTTTTTCAAGATGAAGACGAATTTTATTTGCAATTATCGATTCAAGTAACTTTCCCACAATAGACGTTAGGCTAATTGGTCGATAGTTCAAGAACCCTGTTCTTAAATGCAAATCCTTGTCTGAAACTCTACCTGGACAGATGTAATAGGACCCATTATCACCACACCAGAAATAAATATCTCTTTGATATCCCCAGAGTTAAACTTAATCTGTGTAAACACTCTATGCAAATAAAGGGACCCAGTTTATGGAACTCACTCCCTATTGAATTGAAAAGCTGTCCAACTTTTACATCATTCAAAATCAATACTAAAAAGTACCTAATTTCATCCTCATAGTTTCTCACTTTTTGCCTTAAAATTGCACTGTATCTATTGCTACCGAATCTCCCAACCTTTATGTTCCCAATTTGAACATCTTTACCATTGTGATCATTGCTGTCTTCTTATATGTGCTGCCAATCTGCTGTATGGTGTTTATAAATCTTGTTTATCTGTATCTTTTGCTACCCAGTCTCCCAATCTTTATGTACCCAATCTGAACATCTTTACCATTGTGATCATTGCTGTCTTATATGTGCTGTCAATCTGCTGTATGGTGTCTATTAATCTTGTTTAAATTACTAATCAAGCTGTCAATGTAATCATTCAGAGCTTTAATATAACAATGTGCTTTAATATACTTACTAAGCTCTCTCATCTCATTTTTCTCTTGCAATGTATCTTTATCATTTATCAATTCTGTTAGAAATTACCTACTTAAAATTATCTGCTAGATTAAGGACCTGCCCGAAACGCTGCGAGTAATAGTGGCTTTACAAGAATGTAAATACTGTACTATCCAATGTATTCTCACAAACCCAATGTACCTTCTTGTATATATATAAACAAATAAATAAATAAATAAATAATAAATAGTTTGACGCAAGTGATCTATCTCCTTTCTTAAAAATTGGTATCACATTAGCAACTTTCCATAACCCTGGCACTCTGCCTGGTACCAAGCCTCACTCGAAAGGAACTACGAGAGAGGAAGCTTTGGCGAAAGTTAGATTAACACGAAGGCCAAAAGAATGAAGTTGGGACAGAATATGATATCACCAAGTGGTGTCATAAGCCTTTACCAGGTCAATAAGGACGGCAACAACGGAGGTCTTCGCAGCAAAAGCAGTACGAATATAGATCTCCAAGTCCACCAGGACATTTGTTGTGCTGCGGCATTTGCGAAAACCTTATTGAGAAGGCGAGACGAGGTGATAGTGTTCTAAGAACCACATCACACGAACGTTAACCATACGTTCCAAGAGTTTGCAGACAACTCGTGAGGGCAATAGGGCAAAAGTTATAAAGGGATGTCCCAAGAGACCCTGTTTTCCGAACAGGGATGACAACGGCATCGAGCCAGTCCTCAGAGACTGACGAGGACTCCCAGAGCCGATTGCAAAGAAGAAAAGATTGAGAAAGATGAGAACCAGAGCTAACAGAAGAAAAGTGGGAACCCAGTTCTGTCGCGATCTGCAATGGGTCTTCCACAAGAGAACCACGGAGTTGAAGGACCGGCGAAACATTGGGAACAAACTTTCACGCTATCTTGTGGACACACCTCCAGATCTGCGGCAGATGAGTTTCGGACGTAACGGTGGAAACACAAGACTTAAAACATTCATGCTTAGCTGTACAGATGACCCTACAGTCCACTGCATTCACCTTCCGAAACCAAAAAATCAGCCGTCTGCCGGCGGCGGTCTCTCTTCCAGGCTGCACGCTTACAGTGGACAGCTCGAGCACAGTCCACATTCCACCAGAGAAACGCATTTCCGTTGTCCCAGAGAGGAAGAGCGAGGAACAGAGCGGAGGGCAGTGTCGAAGATGGTGTAATGAGAAAAAGAGGGCGCAAGGGAGAGGCAGAATGGAGAGGTCAGAGAGAGCAGCACAGAGGGTAAATAGGTTCCGGTCTGCCTTTGCAAATTGCCACCTAGGGAAGGAGAGCGGAGGGTGAAAAGAGAAAAAGGTAACAAGGATGGGGAAATGGGCACTGCCATGCAGGTCATCAAGAACTCGTCACAAGAAATCCAAGTAAAGGGACGACGAGCAGAGAGAAAGATCAAGACAGGAAAGGGTGCGAGTCTGAGAGTCCAAATGAGTGGGCTCACCAGAATTCATTAGATGCAATGAAGAATAGAGGATGAGAGGTTCGAGAAAGCGACCCAGGGTGTTTGTCAGAACATCAACCCAGAGAGTATGTCAACAATTGAAATCACCCAGCAGGAGCACAGGCTCCGGCGAGGAGTCCAGTAGGTGTTTAAGATCGGGAAGAGAAAGCGGGACATTTGGGGGGAGGTAAATGGAACAAACCGTGTACCATTTATGCACAAAGACACGTGCAGAAGAACATTGCAGAGGCGACAGAAAAAGTAAGGGGGACAAAGAGAACATCTGGACGAATCATGAGAGGAGAGGAACGGGCCCTAGCAAAAGCCGGGGAAGGGGGGGAGAGAGATAAAGTAATAGCCACGGAAGCGACCAGGACGAGCACCAAGCATCGGCTCCTGGAGACAGATGCAAAGGATACAAAGGGGCGAAAAATGAGAAATCAGAAGTTAGAGTTCAGGGAAATTGGCGTAATTCCCGCAAATATTCCATTGAAGAAGATACTTCGACATGAAGAGAAAGGACAGCGACAGAGGACAATGAAGTAACAAGGGAGAAAAAGGAACACAGCACGTTAAAGAAGATCAGGATCAGCAAAGTCAGGGTTAGGGGGCATGGGTAAACTGAGCAAGGATGGAGGGAAGGGAGCGGGAGGACCAACTAGAGGGGGACGAGCAGGGTCCGGAGGAGGAGAGGGGGACAATCGAGGGTCAAGGACAGCAGCAGGAGGGGCAGAAACCAGGGAGTTTCCGCTGCCTTCAACAAGGGCAGCAACCGAGAGGGACTAGGGTGCCAAAGAAACCTCCATAGCAGGAACAGGGAGCATAACCACCAAAACGGGATGGAATGGACGGAGATTGTCAGAGGTAAGGGGCGGGTGGGGGGGGGAGGGGTCGAGGAAGAAAGCGAAGCGTTCTTACCCGCCGGGAAGGAAGAAGGAGAGGAGTCAGGCTTTCGCTTCTCACTCAAAGAGAAAGGCATCTCAGCAACAATGAACTGGGTAACAGGAGAAGCAGAAAGCGAGCAAACAACACGATGGCCACAGAGAATGATGGACATCAGCTTGCATAGACAGGCGACGTCTAGAGCTGAGAGATGGAGAAGGATGGTATGAAGAATCGGAGGGAGACAAGGAAGACGACACAGAAGACATGACAGTCTGGGTAGAAAGAAGGAAAACCCCAGACAGAGAACCATGAGGGGGACCCTTCAGGACAGAACTTAAAGGAACAGAGGAGAAAGCGGTAGGCGTGTCTGGGTCTAACGCCTGGAAACGGTTGTGACACTGAGGAAGGTGGGAAGGACGAGGAGAAGAGTGCATCACGCGAACATAAGAGACACCAGCGAAATGAGGGAGATGACGAACTTGGCGCCTCGTCTCAGGAAAAGACAAACGTTCACTCTGTTTCAAGGTGAGGATTGCTGCCCCAGGTTTGTAATACACATGCTACGGAGAAGGTTGGCTGGGCCTCACCGCAATTGAGGAAGTGAGCCCGGAATGAAGTACAATCCGACTTAGAGTGACCTTCGCCCCCACACATGGGACAGAGACAGTACTGGAGCACGGGAGGGCATCATGCCCAAACCTCCAGCACTTATTATAGAGCCGAGGAGAGGGAATATACTCCTGGATGGAGCACCTGGCACCAGGAAGAATCACAGAGGACGGAAGGGTCCTACCATCAAAGGTAATCTTCACAACACGAAGGGGCTGACGGCGACGACTGTGAAGGGGATGAGTAAACGTGTCTACCTGGAGGACAGAATGACCCTGGGCTTCGAGGATATACCGAATATCTTCGTGGCAGTCCTGTAGTTTCCTAACCAAGGTTACAACATGGGGTGGGAGGAGAATATTGCCAACACTGGCATTCAACCGAGCATTCTTGGAGACCCGAACAGGGGTCTCGCCAATGCAGGATAAGGCGGCCAAGCAGGTGGCTGCATCCTGAGAAGGCGCAGCAATTACACGTGTACCGAGACGAGTGGGGTTGAAAGTAACAGAGGCATCCACGGAATCAACAAGGTGCCTATGGAGGAAGAATTCGTCAGGAGGTGAGGAATCCAGACGGAGGAGATCAAAGTATTTGGCCCACGAAGCGGGATCAAACAAGGCCTGGTACACATCTTTATGGGAATGGATCGAGCGATTGTGGTTGTTTAGTGGACGGCATTGAGAACCCCCTAGAGAGAGGTGGTTAAAAGGCGCAGTAGTCACAATACGAGACTGAGCCATGCCAGGGGACGAGGTGGTCACCACTGGGGGCTTGGTGCTCGACCCAACCACAAAGGAGGGAGGGGAGGCGAGAGGATTACTCAGGAGGGGTCAAAGGAGGAGCTAGGTCTGGGCCCAATGTAGCGGGGGCTGCAGAACCTGGTCTTCCAACACAGTGACTGGTGGGCTTGTTCGCTCACCTCATGAGCCCGAGAAGTCATTAATATAACAGTGTTCAGCAACAAGAAAACGAGAGGTAATTCACAAGTGTGCCTCCGTACCCACCACATAGCCACAATTAGAGTATAGGTCACCCAACAAGAGACAGGTCTTGCCAGGGCCCCCATGGGGTGCATCATGAGTATATGCCCCACAATCGCATCCTTAAGAACCGTCAGTCTGTAGGCATCGGTTTCAGCGACGAAAGGAGCATCGGCAATAAAAGCATCCCCTTGCTCGTAACCTTGGGTACCACAGTTCTACGGTTGAGAGAGTGTGCCTCCCCAAACACCTGGGCGTCAAAACAGATGTCCAAAAGAAGAAACAATATGGGCAAAAAAACGGGGGGGGGGGGGAATAACAATTAGAAAGGAAAAGAAGGTAGAGCATAAAGAAATATAAGGAAAAGGAAAAGACATCCGGCAAAATTGATGAAGACAGCAGCAGGAGCTGCTGTTCACAAAAAGACTGAGGACAAAAGGTCACAAAAGGACAGAGGACTGTGCCATGAGGCCCAAAACTCCGGCAGCCGTCCACCAAGCCCCCCTAATGACGACAAGCCAGAAAGAGAGGGGGTAATGTTCCGTAGTAACGGATCTGTCTTTTGGATTGCAAACTCCTTTACAGTTACAGATTTGGGCATTTCCTCTAAAATGTCACCAGCAGCAGCAACTGGCAATGATAGTATGTTTACTGAAACTTGTTAAGTGGTCACAGGAATGGATGTAGATGTGGATGCTGTATCAATGATAACTGAACGAATGGTATGAGTGGCTGCCGTTACACCTGTACTGAGCCACGATTTTAATTTTGAAGGTTTCCCATTTTCTTCTCGGCATCTCTCTTCCTCTTCTGCGCTTCACCCAAAGCATTACGATTCATTTCTGCTGAAGGGATTATTCACTTGGAAATATATATCCTAAATATTTAATATTTAGTCCCACACTAGGATGTAGGGTTATAAGTGTGCTTGCAACAAGACGTAAATATTTAAACATTCTGCTTCCATAATGAACATGTCTTATGTTCGTGGGACCCCTATGCTCGTGGGGTCGTGGGGCCCCCGGGTCAATTGCCCATCGGGATCATTTGATAAGATGGTTCTGCGTCAGTGGGAGATTCAAGGCTTATGGGAATCTCAAAGCAGGGGGTCAGTCGACACCACTACAGAAATAGGAGAGGCAGGGCAGTACAGGAGGTGGAAAGCTGGAGACCGACTGAAGCCTTCTTTCCAGCTGAGGAGAAGACAGGTTTATGCTTCTGAATGAGATACAAGCATGCCAGTAAAAATGTACTGTGTGACAGCTGTTACGAACCTTACCTCCTGTGAAGTCTCGTTGCTATTATAAATTATTAACACCAAGAAGTTGATTAGAGTATGTTTTCTTGAAAGAAATCTGCAGCTGGAAACTGAGAGGCCGCAAGTAAGTAATTATCAAAAAGAAGGCACCAAACCTGGAAGGCTATGTAGCACCATTATATGAGCGGAATAATCAGAGGGTGCTATATATCAACAAGGATGCCAATACGAACCAGAAACATATAAGGTGTACGATATCAAAAGTATCAGATTCACGAAGAATTCTATTGAGGGACAAGTGACTGCGAGGGGCTGTCGGAAAGCAAAAAACACGCTCGTCCTGGAAGTCAAGGCATTCAAGAAGGATATGCACGACCGTAAGAGGGACAACGCAATTTGGACAATAAGGAGGTGAGCGGCGCTCCATTATGTGACCGTGAGTGAAGCGAGTATGGCCAAGACAAAACTGCGCTAGAGCCGTTTCCCACCGCCGGTTACGATGGCATGAGGAAGGCCACGTGGACACAACGCTTGAGTTTATGCAGTTTGTTACCAACAACAGAAGACCAACAACTCTGCTAACCGGCAAGGATAGAGGAATGAATAACAGGATAAAAGTCGGAAAAAAGGAATACCTTTGCGGGAAATGGGACAAGAGCGGATAGCCTTCCTAGCGGCAGCATCCTCACGCTCATTTAAAGAAATACCAACCTGGCTGGGAACCCAGCAAAACTCTACGGACTTAAATGTACTAGAGATAAGAAACAGCCAATATTGAATCTCGACGACTATAGGATGGACCAGATTAAAGGACCCGAGAGCCATGAGGGCACTACGAGAGTCAACGACAATCACAAAGGAGGATTGACAACGAGAAAGCAGGAGACGGAGAGCATGGAGAATAGCATAACGCTCCACTGTGAAGATCCTAGTCTCCGAAGAAAGGAGACACACAAGTGAAGTCAGGAAAAACAACGGAGTAGCTCACATAGCCCGCGAACTTATACCCAACGGTGAAGATGGTAACGGAGCGAGAGTGTGAAGAAAAGTGCTCAAGAAAAAGGCGTTTCAGAACTGTAGGAGGAGTAATAGCTTTAGTAAGGCGAGTCAAGGACGTACAAAACTTCAGAAGGGGGACCCTCCACGGGGGCAAGGAAGGAACAATACTTCGAGAAATATGAGAGACGAATGGAAAGAGACCTGTAAGCGAGATAGCCGGACAGAAAGAGGGAGGTTGTGAAGAGGAACACTAACTACAGGAGGGGTAAAAGTCAAAAGCACAAAAGAGGCGAGAGGGAGGATGTTGCGAGGACCGCGCCAGTTAGCGAAGACAGTCGCGATCACAGCGGTCCTGGAGAGATAGGCATCCAGTGTCAACATATAAAGCTGAGGGAGGGAGTAGAACAAAGGGCATCAGAGCGGAGGCGCAACCCAGCATGGTGGAAAGCATCAAGACAGCGAAGAGGAGGAGAAGTGGACGAGTAAGCAGGGCAACCATAATCGAGTTTAGACAGGACGAGTGAAAAATGTAAAGACAGGAACGTACGCCTATCCACCCCACAAGAAGTATGGGACAAAACCTTAAGGAGGGAAAGGGCCTTAAAGCATTCAGCATGGAGGAAAGAGAGACGAGCTGACCAAGACAAACGAATGCCAAAGATTAACCACAGATTCTTAGCGGAATCCTCGTACACAAGGGGATGTCCATAATGTGAGAGGGATGAAGAATGACAAGCTTCCGAGTTAAAGTCATAGCACAAGTCTTTGACACAGAACTTGAAGCCATGATCGGCGCAATTAAGGCCGTGAGCCTGGAATGAAGTACACTCCTACTTAGAGTGACCTTCGTCCCTACACAAGGGACAGCGAGAGCCAGAGTACCAGAACATCGGAGGGCACCATGCCCAAACCTCCAGCACTTATTACAGAGCCGAGGAGAGGGAATGTACTCCTGGACGGAGCACCTGGCACCAGCAAGAATGACAGAGGGTGGAAGGGTCCTACCATCAAAGGTAATCTATACAACCTGAAGGGGCTGACGGCGACGACCACGAGGGGGACGAGTTAACGTGTTCACCTGGAGGACAGAATGGCCCTGGGCTTCGAGAATATGCCGAATATCTTCGTGGCAGTCCTGCAGATTCCTAATACTAGTCGCAACATGGGGTGGGAGGAGAACAGTGCCAACCTTGGCATTCAACCGAGCGTTCTTGGAGACGCTAACAGCGGTCTCGCCAAGGCAGGATAAGGCGGCCAAGCAGGTGCCTGCATCCTGAGGAGCAGCGGCAACGACACCTACCGAGACGGGTGGGGTTGAAAGTAACAGAGGCATCTACGGAATCAACTAGATGCCTACGGAGGGAGAAATCGTCAGGAGGTGAGGAATCAAGAGGGAGGAGATCAAAGTATTTGGCCCACGAAGCGGGACCAAACAAGGCCTGGTACACATCAGTAGGGATCGTGCGAGTTCAGCCGTGGCGTGGACAGCGTTGAGAACCCCCAAGAGAGGGATGGGTTAAAAGGCGTAGTCACAACAAGAGACTGAGCTGTGCCAGCGGACGAGGTGATCACCACTGTTAGCTTGTGGCTCGACCCAACCACAGAGGAGGGAGGGGAGCCGAGGGGAGCTGAGGGGAGTAGTCAGGAGGGTCAAAGGTAGAGCAAGGTCGGGCCCCAATTTAGTGGGGGGGGGGGGGTTGTTCAGAGCCCGATCTTCCAACACTGTCTGAATCGGGGGCTTGTTGCCCACCACACAAGCCTGAGAAGGTATAAGCGGAACAGAATTAGACATACAACGAGAGAGACTCATTCACGAATGTGCCTCCACACCCACCATGGAACCACAATTAGAGGAAGGAAACCTAATAAGAAGCTATCGCCGATCATGCTGGTGCTCCCCCCCCCCCTAAAGGTGCGTTATGAGTACACATCCCCACAAACGCCACTTTAAGAACTGTCAGTCCTTCGAGATCGGGTTCAGTGACGAAAGGAGGATTGACAATAAAAGAGTCCCCTTGCTCTCGACGTCGGGTACTACAGTACTACGAGTGCAAGAGTATGCCTCCTCAAACACCCGGGCATCAAAATAGAAGAAGTCCACAAGAATAATCAAAACAAGCAAAATGTCGGCAGGAAATAACAACGAGAAAGGAGAAGAGGGAAAACAAAACGAAACAAGGAAAAGGAACAGTTGTCCAGCATAATTAGAGGACAGCAGCAGGAGCACAAGGCTACAAAAGGACAGAGGAGCGTCCCAACGAGCATCACACACTGGCAGCCGCCCACCAAGCCCTCTCACGGCAGCAACAAGTTGGACAGGGAGGGGGCCTCAGGTGTAGAGGCTAACGATCCTCGCCCATCGAATTTCAAACCGCCATAATTCAATTTTCTTGGTTTATTCCTCCTCTAACATTTCCAAATAATACTATGAGGCTTCTAAGCTATCTACAGAGTGGACATGTGTGGCTTATAGGCAGGGCAGGAATGTATCTACTGGAAAATGCAACGGTAATCTGAGAGGCTTCATAATTTATGTTTATTAAGAGCATTAACTGGTTTTGGGGCATATAGAGCTAAACCTCATTCTCCCCATAGACACTGATGGGTAAGTATACTAATAACTCAAATCTAACTGGTAAGACCAGTTACATTTACTCAATTCTTCCTGGGTAGCAATATATTTAAATATGGATCTGCAAATCTAGAAAAACGTACCACACAAATTCAACAGCTGACAACATAAAATCGTCCACATTTACATCAGAAGTACTTCTCACTACAATCTCATGCGTTGTCATTCTATTGCCCCCCCCCTTACCCCACAGATACACACAGCCTAGTTTTGATTTAATGATGCACCAGTGCCTACTGTTTTTTTTTTTTTTTTTTTTTTAAGAGTGGCGGAGGAAGGAGTGAGAGGGCACGAAAGAAATGTGAAGCCAAGTCATTTGTGTTGTCACATCAAGAACGACCCGCCATTAATGTTCATGTTTGCCTAGTCTACACTTCACGTTAACTTTTCAACCTTAATGTTCTTTACAAATACATAATGAAATTACGCAAGGTTTTCTTGTTAAATCAAGTCTTTTTAGTAAATAACAGCTATAAGTACGGAGGACATGACCAATAGTCGCTCGTGCTGCGTCAGGAGCTGCTTCACCAGCACTGGCAATGATGAAGGGACGGTGGAGATGACCCAGATTCCCTCACACCTGAAACAACAATTCACCCTTTTAAAGTATGTTTGTAAACAAATTTCAAGTACATAAACATTTTATATATACCTGTTGCACCACATGCCCCCGAGCTCTTGTGACAGACAACTACCCGTAACAATTAAACCATTAGAAAGTTGGCATGTAGCTGATAAGTGTACCAGGCAAGTCAGAAGCATGCGATATATTCCCACTTAACATGCACCATCCTCACATCTCCAAAGATCATTATGTGGGTCCGGTGATAACTGCCTCTGAGTGAGGATGTGGTTGTTTTTTCTTGTCTTATAAAACGACATATAAATACATTTCAAAGACAATGTACTGAAGCACCATAACAGTGTAACACCTCAGGATGCATCACCAACAACAGAACACCACAATAATAAGAAAATACACCAAACCAATACATAAACACACACCAGTACAGAAATATAAAACACCAGTGCAATACACACACTCACCAGGGTACAACTCCATGCACACAAAAGCAATGACAAATACTAGTAAAGGTAGAAGAAAAACTAAAATACACCACTTCAATATAATACTCAGTAATATCAAAACATTGTTCTATGGATAATGTAAAATGCACAACCACACAAGGACAATATACCAAATGGAACTTCATAACACAACACGGGATACCTATAATTACCTCGACAATTCACACTATAGTACTCTGCATCAAAGCGAAGACGGGGAAAGCAAAACTAAACACATACATGAGGAACAAGTACCGAGCACAACACTATGAAAAACAGCATACAAGGTAAAAACAACCCAAGGAATAATATAATACAAAAACAGGAAAACATTAACAGAAAGAAAAAAATGCATATAATACAAAGGCCCGAAAGGTATCCCAGTAACGAGGCGTATCAGATTATAGTAGCGTCAGAAACCCTTACAAATATTTAACAATAAAATACATAAGCTAAAAAATAAAAAAAATACATTAGGAGAAACTAATCCATTAGGATCCACAAATCTGATCAACCCTTATGAGAACGACTTTCCGACGGTCATGGATGTCCGACAACGGGGAATTCCATCATCAATACCAGATGCAATTTTTCCCTTTTGCAATTCCATACGTAAATCCTGCCCAGCACATCCCCCTCCCCCCCAGCACCAAGGTCAACGAATCCCTACCTCTGTGCATTGGCACTACGGGGGTCCCACTGGCATACATCGGCAAAGGTGCCATCTCACCCCACTCCCGCTCCTCGACAACTACCGCCTCATCAACTCCACCCTTTATCTCCATTGTGTCCTTACCACCAAGGCACCATGACCTGTCAGTGCCCTTCCTGTGTTTCTGCTGAGTGACCAGCTCAGTTGGATGCGAATGGTCCTGTAAGCGAGTCCAGAGGGACGCACACCCTCTATTGGAGAAGTAGCTGGAGAAGCCTCCGAGATGAGGGGAAAACCCCCAAGTCCAGAGACCCCACAAGTGGAGCAAGTGCACTAGAACCACTCTCCAAAGCAGATGTGGACGCCTCCTGGGGAGCTGGTACTTCCACCATAGAAGGCGGTACACTGTGAATCTCCACTGGCATAGTCTACACCACACACAGCCCGGCAGATGAAGCCTCATACACCGGCCATTCGACAGCTCCCAGTTGCACAGGACACTCTACTGGCTCCTCGCAAGCCTCAGGGACATAGACACAGACAGGCGGCCAGCAAGCTGGGAGGCAGAACACCACCACCACCAGCCAACACTTCTGCAGAATTCCGCTGGGTTCGGAGAAGCAGCAAATCACCCTTCCTGAAGATATCGACATGTTCAGCCACCTTCACTCAGCAAGCCGACACCAGGTAACCCTGCAGACCACAGCGATAACACGTACAGGGCTGACCCGAATACATACTTCGGACCATAAACCCCATCAGAAAAAACGAAGACGGTATATCCTGTGTCAGCGACTTTAGTCAGCGTCCAGGTGCCAGCAAGCATTCCCTTACATTAGCCCGCTGAAACTTTATTCCACCGCTCATTTAACACCTTCACGAACTACCCAAACATCTTGGTCAACAGCCCATCTGTTATTTCAAACAGTGCACCATTCACTGGCACATATATAAAAGGTCACACTCAAATTTATCACTCTTACTGTGCCAGCACACCCTGACATACGGAAAGAGCAACCCTCACACCACTCGAGGAACTTCCGGAATATATCTAGCCGAATAAATTTCACCAACATACGTCGATCTTTAACTAGCTGCACTCCTACTAGATCAGTAAACTTCACATGGACCACCTCCACCAGCTCAATACCAAGCATCATATTGTCATGTGACGTTGAAAATTTTAGTCCAGTCAAAGATGTCTTGTTTCAGATACGTCTTAACGACCCCGTCGTAAAGGAAATCTGTACAGCAGGATACCACACGGGCCACAGAACTGACACCCAACCACCGACTCCACGCCTTGATAGTCAACTGGGGACCAACACCTGAGCGACCAGCCGGCTATAACTGTGGATGTGAATAATCGCTCTCCTGATTTGGCGATTGACTGCATGGATTGGTTGTCCTCGCTTTGTCTCTCCTCGCCGCTGTCCCCTTCAGGGGTCGGGGTCCGAGCGTTCCATCACTAGTGCTTACTCTTCTCCATGGAGGTGGTCTGAGTTTCCTGGCCTGGAGTTCACCAATCAAGAGAATTATGTTGTTGTTGTGGGATCGACATTTAGAGGATGTGCTGCACAAATGTTTACAAGACCTGCATGGAGTTCCTGTTCATAGTTCGTAGCAGGAGTGGGGTCGCCGTCGGCTAGTGCTCGTGACAATCTTCGAACTTGAGTCAAAGGCCAGTCGAGTTTGTGTAAAGGCAATCTGATACGGATGCAGAGGGTGGGATGTGATGTAAACATCGTGGACACTGTTCTTGACCTGCAGGTAATAGCTGGATGTGGTGTAGAGGTTGCGCTTACCTCGGACGTGAGCTGCTAGTGGTTCTGTAGGTCGAGACGCTCATCATGTCAGTGGTGGAAGATTGGAACCTCTTGGGGGGGGCACCCTGCTCAGGGAGTGAGATATGTGTACCCACCTTGGGAAGTTGTTAGCGAGGTGGGTGATAGTTAAAGACTTTAGTTTCAATCCCTTTGAGTTAAAACGTTTCGTATTTTCTCTTTTTGCCGTTCTCAATGTGAATGGGCTATGTAGTTAGACGAAGCCATTATGATATCATGGCAACGAAATCAGACATAAGTCTCGTGTGGTGTTTGTGCAGGAGCACAAAGTGCAGGGGGCGGCGCAGTTCACCTTCAGTGGACTGTTATCAGGTATTGTTTAATCACAAAGGCTGTTGAAAGCCTCTGGGATTAAGCAATTGAAGAAATCGAGTTGAAAATCTCATCAGGTATTATTTAATCACAAAGGCTGTTGAAAGGGGGCACCTGGACTCTCTGAAAAATTGGCTCCAGTTCGTGTTTTACACAAGGAGCCGGATGGTGTGGGTCACATTTGTGCTCAGGTGTGTCTTGCGGATCTTTGATTCGTTCCCAAATTAAGTTCTGTGCGCCTCCAGGGTTTACCAAGTGTATAGAAGGGAAGAGTTTTTCTCCAGTTATGTTATGGTCTTAATGAGGCATGATAATAGTGTTAAGGTCTCAGGGATACAGCTAAGTTTTATTGTGTGCATGCTGTGTTGGACTGTAGCAGTGAAGGAAGAACCTCTCTCTCGTGCTTTTGTCAAGATATTGAATTGTTCTGGGTTCAAGGATGCCAGTTCCCGGCTGGATAAACTGCGTTCACTGGTTGCATGGTGGTACTGGCTCTTGTGTCTCAATGTCGTAGCTTTTTTAACAATTGGATGATTGTAGCTTAAGTGGTGGTTTGCAGTCAAGTTCAGTCGGGGGAGGAGCGTAACTGAACTGTAGTTTGTTTAAATGTGAGGATGTGGCTCGATGACTTCCGGTATATGGGTAATTTTCTTTATGATGAAGTGATGAGATTGATACAAGGAGGAATCGAGAATGTTTTCCATATCTGAAGACGAGGCGGGTGGCCGAGATGTTCGGCCTCAAAGTACTGCAGGATGCATTGATTCATCTGCATTCGCTTATAAATAGTAGATTGGATACACTCTGCGAGATCTCCGTGTAAAGCTAAATTAAATGGGTCGAGTGATGATGTTGAAGGGGTGCAAGTGCAGGCACGTTATAATAGGGTGTATGGCGGTTTCTACAGATCCTGCTTAAGGGGGCGGAGGGGGTAGAAGGCGAGGAAAGGGTCCATGTTTGTCTGGTTTACTCTTAATCAATGGTAGGTACGGATGGGATGCTCTACTATGTCCATGTGGGGTTTGAGGCATTGTATAGGATATAGGAAGGTTGATGGGCATGTTGGTTTGCAGAATTCAGCTGCCGATGGTTTGGCACGGGTTGTGCAGGTGGTTGTGGGCGAGGTGCCCCCTGATGGGAAGGCTCAGATGCCTCTGAGCCAGGAGGTTATGCTCCGGGAGGCCCTTGTGGAGTTATGGATGCTGGTCGTCTGCCAGCTGGTGTGCCTTTAAGGATTCCTCTTCATTGGTTTTATTGACCGAAATGTTCATCTTGTGTGACTGTGTTCATATAATAAGTCTTACGGATGCCTGTGTGTGTGTTTCGTAGTTTTCCGTCTCCTCTGTGTCCATTATTATGCTTTTATGCGATCGTATTGTTTCATATTTATGTATTCACTGTTGTCATGGTTGATCTGTAGAACACTTGCCTGCGTGTAGTGACTCGAGATGTTCCTTGCGAGTGTGGAGGTTGTTCTGTGGCCTCCATTGTGCGTCACATGTTGCCCTATTATGTGTATGTTGCATTGTTTGTTGTATTTTTCATATTACTTTTCTCTCATGCTGATAGAATTTCTGTTTACTTTGTACACATTTCTGTATACATGTATTGTGTTGTATGTTTAACTGGGGAATATTGTAACTGTGGTGCTGGGGGGGGGGGAGGAGGAGCTTCCATGCAGCGCCAGCACTCTCATTTTCTGTGTCCACCGATCCGTCTGTGAAGATGTGGGTGGCTCCTGCTACTGCTATGCTATACATTTGCTCTTCTATTATGCGCCTTAGGATTGTCGGATCATAGGCAGCCTTTTTCATTGGGAGTGAATAGAACTTACGCATCTCCGATTTTATATCTACATTTGAGTGAGGTGGATGGGGTGAGGTGGCTTTAATAGGGTATTAATTTCATCAACACAAGACAGAACAAGAGGTGGCATTAATAGGGTATTAATTTCATCAAATTATATATATATATATATATATTATATATATTATATATATATTATATATATATATATATATAATTTATATTATTAAATATGACCGAAAAAGTAAGATTAATAATTCTAACACGAATTTTCTCAATCTTTCGTACATTTCTTTTCACTGTTGGAGGTAAATCAAAAATCAATTCTCCAAAATTCATTTATATATATATATATACATATATATATATATATATATATATATATATATATATATATATATATATATATATATATATATAATATATATATATATATATATATATATATATATATATAATATATATATATAATATATATATATATATATATATATATATATATATATATATATATATATTATATATATATATATATATATATAATATATATATATATATATATATAATATATATATATATATATATATATATATATATATAAAATATATATATATATATGTATAGGGAGTACCACCTCTAGCTGGAAGAAGGGGGACCCATAGCCTCGGAGGAAACCACGCATAACGCATTAGAGGGAATGTTTAGATCCCCCTCCAATACAGTTTCTGTGTGCTTTTCTCCTACCACCCCCTTCCTTTTTTATTTTTTGTGCTTTATTATGCATTTGATGGTTACAAGATATACATGGGTTGATACAAAAATAATAATGCAAAAAGGTGCTTAAAGGTTATGGATCTCTTGAAAAACACAACAATGGGAAACATTGATGAATGTCACAGACGGGTTCGATCATTGTTGCAAGTCAAACACTTCTTCGAATTCCTCTGAAGTTGGACTAGTGCCCAAGACGCAACAGGCATTTCCCCTCTGAATCGCAACACTGAGGCGCTGGAACAAGAAACTTTTTGCTCTCTGGTCTTTTGTAGCGCTGATCAATTTGTCCCCCAATTCCTTCAGGAACTTCAATGCACATTTTCCCCACGAACCGAGGGTCTCCGAGCCGATCGGAACAAAGCTGTAGCAGTGTGCTAGACCTCTGTATTTAATAATTTTCTGCGATTCCCTGAAAGAAGCAGCAGCACCACCGCTTTCACGTGTGCTGTAGTGGAGGTAGGTACTGGCCAGTGTGGCAGCGCACGTGTAGTCCCATACCACTTGCTTACCATCCTTCCAAGGTAGCAAGGTGACCCCATCAGGGCGCTTCTGAGGGTCGTTAGGTCTGGATAAGTGTGGTTCTCTTTGTGCCGGGCAGCGGGCTGTGGCGAGGCTCCTCTTGATGATGTCGTTGACTTCTTCATGTCTTGCAATTTTACCCTGTGATTTACGACATACCAGACCATGACGACCATATTGGTCTGCCATCGCAGTTCCGCAGATGCACCTATGTTCGGTGAGGATGGGGGGCGGCAAGGCGAAGGGCAACTCCAATGCGGAGAGCGTCATGACTGAGGCGAGTTCCCAGGGCTGCATTGGGCACAGCAAATAAGAAATCCCCGGCATGGGGTGCTGTTACCGCTAGGAGGCGGGCTTTGTTTTCAGCATCAGCGTTGTCAATCATTGCTGTGACAGTCTTTTCCATTATGAGGCTATCCCAGTGGGCCTGCTTGTGGTCTTTTGGGACTTGTGGTCGGGGTTGAGGGTGTGCAATGGGCATTTTCAGCTTGTGGTCAATGAGAATGCCAAGGAATTTGAATATTATTGAAATAATATCGCAACATAATATAGTGTGGGTTGCTCTTACGTGCAACAGACGGTGCTGTTTTTCAAAAAAGGCATGGTTTTACCTGTCACAAGTGTGGCATCTATACTTATACTCACGAAATGAACGGTATGGTAAACAACATAGCTCAATTGCAATGCAATGTCACAATAACATTTAATAACAATAATAACAATAACATTTAAATGTACTTTAAGATATAATCTAGAAGAAAATAAGAACATTGAAACGGTTCATGAACTCGATTTCAATAAAGGACACTATGGGGAACTTTGAAAAACAGTTAATGAGTATAATTAGACAGACTTGTTGCTAGGCAGAGGAGTAAATAATGAGATATATGGCAAATTTTGCAAAATATACGGCACACAAACATTCATACCCAAACAAAGCAAAATGCTAGGTAAGAACAAAGCAGTTGGCCCGTAGGGGAAAGGAGATACCCACAAGACTGGAATACAAGTCATTAACAAGCACACAAGTACTACACCACACAACAACCGCACTACTACCAGAACTGGACGAATCACTACCAAAACAACACATTGCACATCACTACCAAAACAACACAACACAACACAAGCATTGGCAAAGAATTATAGACCAGTTGCACTAACATCCCACATAATAAAATTATTTGAGAGAGATCAGGAGTCAGGTTACTAGTTTTATAGAGACCAATGACCTCCACAATCCAGGCCAACATGGATTTAGAGCAGGAAGATATTGAAATACCTCTTACAGCTATCTCTCATGTCCTCTACTTGTACAGTACAGCTACTTGACCATTACGACAAAATCACTGAGATATGAGATAATGATGATACTAACCTCATCTACTCAGACTCCAACCCACTCATATTAAATAATGATGTAAACAATAAATTAAAAAAAAATCCACTTATTAATGTCAACCAACAAACTC
The DNA here is from genome assembly GCF_040958095.1 of Procambarus clarkii. Taxonomy (NCBI): domain Eukaryota; kingdom Metazoa; phylum Arthropoda; class Malacostraca; order Decapoda; family Cambaridae; genus Procambarus; species Procambarus clarkii. Next base: position 46,036,213 of record NC_091176.1, on the reverse strand, counting down.
ACACTAAACATAAAAAGGACCTACAACATCTTACTTGGGAGCAAATCAACAAATGCAATTCATCTACAGTTACACAATGTTAACATCAGAAATAAAAAAGATGGTAAGTTCCTTGGTCTATACTTAGATCTGCCCGAAACACTATGAGTGCTAGTTACTTTACAAGAGTGTATAATTTCAAGTCACTGTACTCTCCCCCAATGTACCTTCTTGTATATAAAGAAAAAATAAATAAATAAACAAACACATAATAAATCAATACTTACTAAATTTTGTCTATTATATAGCAAAGAAGCAGGTCTACGGAAGGCTTTTCTGTTGAGTTCGAAGCCCAGATTACTCGTGGTCTCTGAAATAAGTTAAGATTATAAGTATAAAATTTATAAAACCAAATAATAAATCCGGTATTGCTCAATTTCAGATGCAGACGTACTAAATGATATATCAGACTGTCAGCATGGTATTCGATCTGGAAGGTCCAGTGTAACGAATTTACTCAGTTTCTATGATCGAGCCACAGAGATCTATAAAGAATTCTGATCAAGAAAGAGATCTAGGGGTGGTTTTAGATAGAAAACTATAACCTGAGGATCATATTAAGAACATTCTGCGAGGGGCCTATGCTACACTTTTTAACTTTAGAATTGCTTTTAAATACATAGGTCAAAAAGTTTTAAAAGTTTTAAAAGTTTTTTAAACCTCTCGTGTATCATGAGTGTGGAAAAGCTTCAGATGGTGCATTCAGATGATGAATATTACCTAGTTCCTTCATCTGAGAAGAATGAACACATATTGGTGCATTCGGATGATAAAAACTATCTACTGTAGTTCAATTGATCAACAGACTGTATATCATATGCAGACTGTATGTGGATCTGCGGGCCACTCCAAACAACAGCCTGGTGGACCAAGCTCCACCAGGCCTAAAGCACAAAGTGGTCCACTGGCACCGGCAACTTCAACCATAAATGTTCTCAAAGCTTACTAAAAATGATTGAATTAGACTAGACTACAGCAATCTTAACCTTGTATCTGTTTCTACCAATCTTGTTCAGTACATGCTTCAACATATCAGCAATACTTGATATGTAAATATATCTCACTGTGTCATTACAATATGCACCTCCCAACTAGGACAGCATTTGTACCTGTTACAATAATGCATAAACTTTAAGGCAATAGAGTATAATGTATGTCTTTCAATCTCAACATTAGATTTTATAACTTTCTAATGTAATAAATAAATACCATTAAACTATTTTCTGTTTAACTGTTAGAAAAAATCAATTAAATATATAAAAAGAAATAAAAAAGATTACATGGATAGTAAAATCTGGATTCCCAACTACAATTTATATAGATGTGATAGAGAAACTAGGTCAAATGGAGGAGTAGGTCTGTATATTAAACAGCACCTGACGTGCACAGAGCTACTAAACTCAATGTGGTGGTAGAGTGGTGGGGGGGGGGGGGAACATTGCAGAAAAAAACAAAAATACAATTTGGTCAACGAAACAGCATTGTTTAAAATAGAAGACATGGGTTGACATTTTGGGGGTAAGGTAGGTTACATTGAGTTAATTAGTTAGTACTTAGTTTTTATCTTAAACTGGTTGGGAGAGGTACAGTGTTGCTGTGCTGGTGAAAGAACACCTAAAGGTAAATAAATAATGATTGCGAATCCACAAGAAGTTGACATAATAGCGCTAGAGATCTGCAATCAGGATGATAAACTTTCCTTAAATAATTTGACAAACACTTGCTGATAGGACGTGAAGTAAATGAAATGTATGTCAAGTTTTGTGAAATATATGATAAAAGCACAACAAAATTTGTACCAAAGGAGAGATGCAGAACTAGGAAAAGGGGTTTGTTCAACAGAAATTGCGAGAGGGCCTGAGACCCAAACACACACAAATGGAATCAATATATAGCAAGAGGCCAAACCCCCAAACATACAAGCGATGCAAAGATGCGAGAAACAGCAGCAGCAGTAAGGAGAGGGACTGAAGGACCATAAATAAAGTGTGAAAATAAACTCGAGTAAATTTTTTTAACTACTCTCGACAGTGAAGAAAAACAAATATTCAGACGATTTGTGTTAGAATCATTAATCTTACACTTTCGGTCATATTCAACAACACAAATACACACACACACATTCCTGTTGCTGTAGCAGGTGAAGAATTACACACACAGATCACAATAACGTGATGCATCAAATGAACAAATCCACAAGGGCCGTGACGAGGATTCGAACCTGCGTCCGGGAGCATCCCAGACACTGCCTTAATCGACTGAGCTACAACAGGGTAAAAGGGTTGAAACCGAAGTTCTACTGAACTTACTGGATCCCATAGCCTCTCCGAGGCACAAACCAGGCTTTTACACAACCCCCCCCCCCTGCACCCGAGCTATGTCAACAGGCTGTTCTCCCTCTTCGCCCTTACATCATCACACACAGATCACAATAACGTGATGCATCAAATGAACAAATCCACAAGGGCCGTGATGAGGATTCAAACCTGTGTCCGGGAGCATCCCAGACACTGCCTTAATCGACTGAGCTACGACAGGGTAAAAGGGTTGAAACCAAACTTCTACTGAACTTCCTGGATCCTTTTACCCTGTTGTAGCTCAGTCGATTTAGGCAGTGTCTGGGATGCTCCCGGACGCAGGTTCAAATCCTCGTCACGGCCCTTGTGGATTTGTTCATTTGATGCATCACGTTATTGTGATCTCTGTGTGTGATGATGTAAGGGCGAAGAGAAAGAACGACCTGTTGACATAGCTCGGGTGCAGGGGGAGGGTTGTGTACAAGCCTGGTTTGTGCCTCGGAGAGGCTATGGGATCCAGTAAGATCGTCCTTCCTTTCCTCCCTAGAATCTGGATGTAGCAGGTGCTCAATTGTCAAAAGTGAAAAAATTTGGTTTGTCTTCCGAATGCACCATATCGGTAAATTTTTTAATAATCTTTTAAAAATAGTAAATGCCACTATTTTTGCAAAATTATTACAAGATCTATTATTCTAATAAGGGTTTGATAAAATACAGTAGACTGCCTACTGGTTTTACCTGTAATAAGGTTTGATACAGATGATTATGGATATATTGAAATGCTCTTATTGTTAAGAAGCAATTTTTTAAAGAGTATTTTGTAATGAGCAGCTCTGAAAATCAGTTGATTACAGATAATTAAGACAATGTCTGGGATGCTCCCGGACACAGGTTTGAATTCTCATCACGGCCCTTGTGGATTTGTTCATTTGATGCATCACGTTATTGTGATCTGTGTGTGTGATGATGTAAGGGCGAAGAGGGAGAACGGCCTGTTGACAAAGCTCGGGTGCAGGGGGAGGATTGTGTACAAGCCTGGTTTGTGCCTCGGAGAGGCTATGGGATCCAGTAAGATCGTCCTTCCTTTCCTCCCTAGAATCTGGATGTAGCAGGTGCTCAATTGTCAAAAGTGAAAAAATTTGGTTTGTCTTCCGAATGCACCATATTGGTAAATTTTTTAATAATCTTTTAAAAATAGTAAATGCCACTATTTTTGCAAAATTATTACAAGATCTATTATTCTAATAAGGGTTTGATAAAATACAGTAGACTGCCTACTGGTTTTACCTGTAATAAGGTTTGATACAGATGATTATGGATATATTGAAATGCTCTTATTGTTAAGAAGCAATTTTTTAAAGAGTATTTTGTAATGAGCAGCTCTGAAAATCAGTTGATTACAGATAATTAAGGCAATGCCTGGGATGCTCCCGGACACAGGTTTGAATCCTCATCACGGCCCTTGTGGATTTGTTCATTTGATGCATCACGTTATTGTGATCTGTGTGTGTGATGATGTAAGGGCGAAGAGGGAGAACGGCCTGTTGACATAGCTCGGGTGCAGGGGGAGGGTTGTGTACAAGCCTGGTTTGTGCCTCGGAGAGGCTATGGGATCCAGTAAGATCGTCCTTCCTTTCCTCCCTAGAATCTGGATGTAGCAGGTGCTCAATTGTCAAAAGTGAAAAAATTTGGTTTGTCTTCCGAATGCACCATATTGGTAAATTTTTTAATAATCTTTTAAAAATAGTAAATGCCACTATTTTTGCAAAATTATTACAAGATCTATTATTCTAATAAGGGTTTGATAAAATACAGTAGACTGCCTACTGGTTTTACCTGTAATAAGGTTTGATACAGATGATTATGGATATATTGAAATGCTCTTATTGTTAAGAAGCAATTTTTTAAAGAGTATTTTGTAATGAGCAGCTCTGAAAATTGTTGTAATCCACAAGTTAGTAGGAATTATTAGCTAGAGGATCATTACTACAACACTTAACGAATGATGATTGGAAGTTCATGTAAGTAGACAGACTATGGATCACATATCTAAGAAAGGTCAATGGATTAAGACCGAAGCTGTTTAGCCAAATGATTAATTCCTGGAAAGAGGAATTATTCTTCGTCAGGCTTCTAGGAACAAGATTACCTCTCTAGGGATAAGGTTAATCGGATTATACCTTCCTTGAGAGGTGGGGTGAAATGGTTGAGGTAGATGGCTGACTGGAGTCAGTCTGATTGTGGGAGTGGAACTAGGAAGTCCTCCGCATCTCCGGTTGTGGCAGCAGCGAAGTGTAGCAGACAGCTATGCGAGAGCCTGTTGTGATCTTAGTGACCAAGTTAAGTCTGCAGTATGTGAGTATTGAATGTAAGACTAACCGGGTGTGGAGCGTTGTAGTAATCATTCCGTATTAGGGACTTAGGCGGAAGTTACGAGTGTGGGTGGTGATCGCGGAGGTCAAGTGGTCTATGGGTATTGGAAGTGTATTGACCTAATAGAGTATGTTAATTAATATAGTATTATTTGTCAGAGTCTATTCTTTGTAATTAAATGACAAAATCCGACGGCCTTTAAAGACCTTCGATATGTCCCTTCATAGTGTTCCTGGTTTGGTTGGTGAGGGAATGTTAGGGAATTGGTAGACGACATATTTGGTGGCAGCGCAAACAGGTTTTGGAACACTGTGCGAGATGAAGAAAGTGTGGTTCTGGTTTAGTTGGTGAGGGAATGTTCGGGAAATGGTAGACGTCGGGTTGTGGTGAGAATGGGGGTTACTAGACGGAGGAAAGAAGGGTCAGGTGAGACCAGGGCAGAGGAGTTAGTTAATTAAAGGGACTAGGCCATTGTGGGGCACATGTGGGGTTTATTTCTTTCTTTCCAGATTCCCGCAACGAGAGACGGCTAAGATGCAAGTTTGGACCACTGAAGCATCGGGATCCAAAACAAGTGCAGTGTTCGTATTGCGGGTTATACAGTGTTCGTAGTGCGGATTATACAGCGTGGCGAGGTAAACTAGCACGGGTGAATGTGGGCCAGCGTGGGCCATGGGCGGCCATGTGCGGGCCAAGCGAGCCGCACCTTGGAGCTTGTTTTATATCGTTGGTAAGGCGGAAATAGTGATAAAACGTTGCTAAGGACAAATCAAGCGTGAAAACTACGTAATATGACGTAAATTAAATTTCACGTAAAGTGTAAACCTAATATTTTAAAGATAATTAAATATTACGTAAAGATTCGAGCGATTTCAGGTGATACATCGATACAGAAAATAGGCGAAGAGAATTGTGAACTCCTAGGCATAGCGAGCGACGCGTAATTTGACGTCTGGGGTTCGATGTCTCGTGTACCCTGGAGAGGTCCATGGAGATTTTTTTGTGGGTGCAGGTAGCATTATGGAGAATGTTACCTTGGGACACGGGGAGCGTGTCCCGTTGGTGGGGGTGTGTGGCGCCGGGAGTAGTGCATGGTTGTGTATTGGTGTTTGTACGCCAAGTGTAGTGCATGGTTGTGTATTGGCGTTTGTACGCCGGGGTGTGTAGTGTAATGCACGTGTAGTGGCTTATTAAACGCCAGCGTAATGCATAGTATTTACTGTAGTGAAATGTGCATGTTTTGACTGTTGATATTATGGATGTAGTATAGTGCATGACATTGTTGGCATTGTAGCGCCAAGGTGTAGCATGTGTAGCATAACTGGTTGTTGTAACACCGGGTGTATTGTAGACATTAGCGTTGAAGTATGTTAACGCAGGTTGTAGTGTGTGGCGGGTGGCCACTACACAAGAAATTATGCCTGACGAGTGTTGGTCAGGTAATTAATGGATTACGAGACAAAAGGGAGTGTGTGTGGCGTCTGGTTACTTATTGGTGGTGTTATTGGTGGTGACGTCTCGTGGTGTTTTGATGCGCTCTGGCGCAAGGCATATGCCTGTGGTGGTAATGGTGTGTTGAGGGCGTTGGGGACGCCGTGTGTTGTGTTGAGGGCGTTGGAGACGCCGGGTGTTGTGTTGAGGGCGTTGGGGACGCCGGGTGTTGTGTTGAGGGCGTTGCCCAGCAAACACAAATCATCTACACAACGTTCGCCTATCTCTTGCCATAGGTGTGGGAATGATTTGCATTGAGAATGGTGCAGGAAAGCCTTTGAGAAACTTTTACTCAAAAAATCCAAACACAAAGGTTTAATTATAAATTGTTTTTCTACAATTATTTTCTTCCAAATGTAAAACAAATAGTTTTTACATGTTTAAATATAAAATTTATGGTGTTTTTTTGTAAAATTCATTAATAAATTGTGAATGATATATATTGGCTGAGTGAAACCTTTATAATCCATTTAGTTATAATTTGAACAGAAAAAAGTATTTTTCCAAATTTTCTAAAAATTGCTCTTTTTAACACAATTTGACTCCTTATACATTCCACTAAACACTATATCATGTTTAAATATATAATTTATGTATTATTCTCTAAAATAATTTATATAAATTATATAAGTTGTTAGAAAGTGGTGTTAAGGATTCTGAAAACATTTTGTTGTGTTAATATGTTCTTATTAACTATGTCTCAAGTTCACAGTTTATCAAACAAGAATATTAACATTCGTCAACTCTTAAAATCTTATATGTTATCTTGCTGGTGCAAAAAAGGGTGAATCTTTAGGAACAGCTATAGTATCTATATATCACAAATGGTGTTTTCCCTAACTCAAACAATGTAGGGTTTATTATTCTACACATATTTCTAATGACTCTTAGATGTTTACATTCTCTGAAGTATAATTGTGAAGGCTGTGTCCATCACTCTCAACACAGATTCTTAAACTCGTCTCTGCAGGTTCAACTATATAATTAGTTTCCATTTTGAATTTCCATGGACATTTGTATCCAAAATGAAACCAATGTGGTTTCCTTCAGCGCCTTCAGCCAGCACATTTGCTCATTCATTTCCACAGATTCCAACAAGGTAGGGGATTTACAGAAATTTGTATATTCATATTGTTATATATTAAAAATATGAATGCAGTTCAATATGATAAGACAAATACATGAGTTTATGATAAATTCGTTTTCTGTGATATACCATTGATATGCTCTTTTTTTCTTTAAACGGCAGACTAAACTAAAGTGCTCACATCAACAGATTTGATGTATAAATGGTCAACGCTCAATTAACAGAGTTAGTATAAATGTATTAGTATAAATCTTACTTGTCTCATTGTTAATTCACATTCAATGTCAACTTGTGGTTTTGATGTGGCACGTTTGGCCAAGACACCCCACCCCATTATGCACCCCATACCCATCTTGTGGGCGGTTGTGGAAAGGGTTACAGAGGCACATAATGGGCTCAGGGACTGAACCCCACAATTCATTTAGCTAAGCAAGTTACAATCTTGATGAGCTAGTTACAAAATTCAATATAAGTCATCACATCAACAATGGGTTCGAGATCGACCTCAAGTACAGGTTCTAAATTAAGCAACTGACATATGTGGAGAGCTAGTATCAAAATTTATATGTTTGTCCTGCACACCGTCCCCCATCCAGTGGGCAGCGGTGGATAGGTTACAATCACTTAGTTGTTATCTACAGTTAGCAAACTGGGGACATTTGGCTAAAATTTCTGGTAGCAGATCATTTTGAATGAAATATTGACACATCGCTGGAACATTGGTTATAGAATTGTCTCTAAATTCATGTATCTTTTCGCACTCCATCACATAGTGACGGAGGGTGTGCGAATAATTTTGTTGACACAGTTTACATTTGGTCAGGTCTACATCAGCAGATAATGAGAATTCCCAGAGATACTTGTAACCGAGTCTAAGCCGAGCAGTAGTAACATCTAGAAGTCTGCTGATTTTATTGGATGATCCATAGATGTGTGGCTCCTCTTGTATGATATGTATGATAGATGGAATTACTAGTTCCAGTTTCTAGGCAGGCGATGAGTACTCACAATAACCTTAATTAAGCGTCAAAACAAAAATGTGTATACTCTTTTTACTCTCCTGACCTTAGTTCTCGAGCTATGTATTTCATTTTGGTACCAACGTGTTCGCAATAACATTCTCTAGAAGAAAATCAGCAAAAACGGTCACCAAAAGTTATATGAATACCAGCACCCAATAAATACCTACGTAGATGACTCGCCGTGAGTGCCCAAGAGCAACAAAATGTTTTTACTCTTGGGATTGTTATCACTTCCACACTTGTCCTACAGCGTTAATTTTGGTATCAATGTACTCGCAATGAAATTCCCAACACGGTGATATGAATATAAACGTAGAATAATGGTCGCTGCCCACCCGCAAGAGTGTGGGAAGTGGCGGAACTGTTACCCAGTATTGGTGACAAGACGACACATGGGCGATACAGTGCTTTGAAAGTTTATAATTATATCACTGTCCTGACATTATTATTGTATGTACGTCATTCATTTTTGTGCCAATGTTTTCGCAATAGAATGTTCTATGAGCCCGTAGGTAAAAAAGAGCAACAAAGCGTAAGATAGAATAGCACCATATATAAAACAACGCTGGTACATATCAGTGAGCGTCAAACACACACGAAATGTGTGTGTTTGATGGTGGTCAAACGATGTTTGATGTGTTTGATCAGGTGATGTCCTGATCCGCATAATTAAAGTATGAATTATGTTGAGAAAAAATAAGAAAAAAGGGAAAAAACAGGGGTGGGAGAAACATGACAGAAAAAGAGTAAAAATACAATTTGGTCAACAAAACAGCATTGTTTAAAATAAAAGATATGGATTGACATTTTGGGGGTTAGGTTGGTAGGTTACATTGAGTTAATTAGGTAGTACTTAGTGTTTATCTGTTATAGATAGGAGCTGCCTGGTATGGGCCAATAGGCCTTCTGCAGTTACCTTTGTTTTTATGTTTTTGCCCTGTAACCTAAATGGTTAGAGAGGCACATATATGGGCTTAGGGACTGAACCCCACACTACATTTAGCTAAGCTGGTTACAATCTTGATGATATAGTTACAAAATTCTGTATAAGTCGTCACATTATCAATGGGTTCGAGATCAACCACAATTTCCTGAATAGATATAACAAAGGGGATATTAATAGGGTATTAAAATTGTCAACACAAGATAGAACACGAAACAATGGGTATAAATTGGATAAGTTTAGATTTAGGAAAGACTTGGGTAAATACAGGGTCAGTAACAGGGTTGTTGATTTGTGGAATTTTTCTTAACTTATAAATTTATCTTTATTTATCTTAAACTGGTTGGGAGAGGTACAGTTTTTAACATAATTGGGAAGGTCATTCCACATTCGAGGTCTCTTGATTTGTAAAGCATTTCTAGTTTGACTAAGTCGTACTCTTGGAATATCAAATAGGTATTTGTTTCTGGTGTGGTGCTCATGGGATCTGTTACAACCTTCTAGGAAGCTTTTAAGGTCAGGATTGACATTACAGTGCAGCGTTTTATATATATAAAATACACATGAGAGTATGTGCAGGGACTTAATATCTAACATATTCAGAGATTTGAGTAAGGGGTCCATATATACTGCCCGGTTGCCTGAAATGCTATAGGCCTACTATAGTGGCTTTAGGTATTGTATGCACTAGCTCTATCTATAAATCCAACATTATGTTTGTAAATCAACTATATACGTTCGGCGAATGACTTTGACTTCAACTTCACTTTGACTTCGTTCATGTCATCGTATTTTCCGTAATATATAAAGGTTATGACAATGCAATTATATTATTGTGTGCAAATAAGTTTGAAATTTCATGTACCCTAAAAATATTAAAATAAAGAATAAGAATAATTAAATAATTGTTGTAGTAAATTGTCACACGTTCATCATACGCAAACGAACACACAGTTTGGAGCGTCAGTACAAGACCGCCGCCATTTTAAAACACGGCTTCGAATGTAAGTAATGTTTTTCTCGTACTAACACTGTGTTATACAATAGATTTGGTCTTGAATTCACAAATTTAGTTGTTACATCTGACAGAGTATGTTAGACGGTGTAATGCTGGTCCATGTTAACGTATTTGTGGGCTTGGTTGGTTTAAATGTGGAGGCGAGGCCTGGCAGTGCTGGTGTATGTGGAGGCGAGGCGAGGCCTGGCAGTGCTGGTGTATGTGGAGGCGAGGCCTGGCTGTGCTGGTGAGTATGTGGAGGCGAGGCCTGGCAGTGCTGGTGTATGTGGAGGCGAGGCCTGGCAGTGCTGGTGTATGTGGAGGCGAGGCCTGGCTGTGCTAGTGTGTATGTGGAGGCGAGGCCTGGCTGTGCTAGTGTGTATGTGGAGGCGAGGCCTGGCAGTGCTGGTGTATGTGGAGGCGAGGCCTGGCTGTGCTAGTGTGTATGTGGAGGCGAGGCCTGGCTGTGCTAGTGTGTATGTGGAGGCGAGGCATGTACAACACTCCCCAATAGGAAGAAAACCCACTGGGTTCTAGGCTAGGTTAGGCTTATCTGTAATAATTGAATTAAGCCTAGCAAAGCCTAGAACCTAGTTCAGTAATTTAAAAAATGTTGTAACTTGAAAAATGCCATTCAATACATTACACAATTTAAATATTTTCAGGCAATCAACACAACCCTCATGTTGGCTAACCCTCTCTCATGTTGGTCAATAATTTAATTATTTTTTTATGGAGTAATCTTTGCTGTTGAAATGTAGTCTTTTTGAGACTACATTTCAAATGTAGTGTGTGTGGAGGCGTGTATGTTAGGTATTACCTAATATACACGGTGTAATATATCTATCTGTGTGAAATAGATTAAATCCATTTATTTGATATTCAGCTAATAGTTCTGTATTTTCTACATTCATCCATGTTTTGGTAAGTGCAATAATATGTATTGTTTCATTGCAGATTAGAGATTCAAGATAGTTCTAGATTTCCGAAGTACTGAAACGCGCGCCATACAGGCTTGGTGGATCTAGGTGCAAGGTAAAATTATTTACATTTACTTGTTTTGTATTTATGTTTTGTATTTATATGCATATATGCATTTATATGCATTATTCTATAGAATAATAGATCTCGTAATAATTTTGCAAAAATAGTGGCATTTACTATTTTTAAAAGATTATTAAAAAATTTACTGATATGGTGCATTCGGAAGGGCGAAGAGGGAGAACGGCCTGTTGACATAGCTCGGGTGCAGGGGGGGGGGGGTTGTGTAAAAGCCTGGTTTGTGCCTCGGAGAGGCTATGGGATCCAGTAAGTTCAGTAGAACTTCGGTTTCAACCCTTTTACCCTGTTGTAGCTCAGTCGATTAAGGCAGTGTCTGGGATGCTCCCGGACGCAGGTTCGGATCCTCGTCACGGCCCTTGTGGATTTGTTCATTTGATGCATCACGTTATTGTGATCTGTGTGTGTAATTCTTCACTTGCTACAGCAACAGGAATGTGTGTGTATGTATTTGTGTTGTTGAATATGACCGAAAGTGTAAGATTAATGATTCTAACACAAATCGTCTGAATATTTGTTTTTCTTCACTGTCGAGAGTAGTTAAAAAAATTTACTCGAGTTTATTTTCACACTTTATTTATGGTCCTTAAGTCCCTCTCCTTAATGCTGCTGCTGTTTCTCGCATCTTTGCATCGCTTGTATGTTTGGGGGTTTGGCCTCTTGCTATATATTGATTCCATTTGTGTGTGTTTGGGTCTCAGGCCCTCTCGCAATTTCTGTTGAACAAACCCCTTTTCCTAGTTCTGCATCTCTCCTTTGGTACAAATTTTGTTGTGCTTTTATCATATATTTCACAAAACTTGACATACATTTCATTTACTTCATGTCCTATCAGCAAGTGTTTGTCAAATTCTTTAAGGAAAGTTTATCATCCTGATTGCAGATCTCTAGCGATATTATGTCAACTTCTTGTGGATTCGCAATCATTATTTAATTTACCTTTAGGTGTTCTTTCACCAGCACAGCAACACTGTACCTCTCCCAACCAGTTTAAGATAAAAACTAAGTACTAACTAATTAACTCAATGTAACCTACCTTACCCCCAAAATGACAACCCATGTCTTCTATTTTAAACAATGCTGTTTTGTTGACCAAATTGTATTTTTGTTTTTTTCTGCAATGTTTCCCCCCCCCCCCCCACCACTCTACCACCACATTGAGTTTAGTAGCTCTGTGCACGTCAGGTGCTGTTTAATATACAGACCTACTCCTCCATTTGACCTAGTTTCTCTATCACATCTATATCACTTTGTGCTTTAGCCCTGGTGGAGCTTGGTCCACCAGGCTGTTGTTTGGAGTGGCCCGCAGATCCACATACAGTCTGCATATGATATACAGTCTGTTGATCAATTAAACTACAGTAGTTAGTTTTTATCATCCGAATGCACCAATATGTGTTCATTCTTCCCAGATGAAGGAACTAGGTAATATTCATCATCTGAATGCACCATCTGATGCTTTAACACACTCATGATACACGAGAGGTTTAAAACTTAAAACTTTTAAAACTTTTTGACCTATGTATTTAAAAGCAATTCTAAAGTTAAAAAGTGTAGCATAGGCCCCTCGCAGAATGTTCTTAATATGATCCTCAGGTTATAGTTTTCTATCTAAAACCACCCCTAGATCTCTTTCTTGATCAGAATTCTTTATAGATCTCAGTGGCTCGATCATAGAAACTGCTCTAAATCCTTGTTGGCCTGGATTGTGGAGGTCATTGGTCTCTATAAAACTAGTAATCTGACTCCTGATCACTCTCAAATAATTTTATTATGTGGGATGTTAGTGCAACTGGTCTATAATTCTTTGCCAATGCTTGTGTTGTGTTGTGTTGTTTTGGTAGTGATGTGCAATGTGTTGTTTTGGTAGTGATTCGTCCAGTTCTGGTAGTAGTGCGGTTGTTGTGTAGTGTAGTACTTGTGTGCTTGTTAATGACTTGTATTCCAGTCTTGTGGGTATCTCCTTTCCCCTACGGGCCAACTGCTTTGTTCTTACCTAGCATTTTGCTTTGTTTGGGTATGAATGTTTGTGTGCCGTATATTTTGCAAAATTTGCCATATATCTCATTATTTACTCCTCTGCCTAGCAACAAGTCTGTCTAATTATACTCATTAACTGTTTTTCAAAGTTCCCCATAGTGTCCTTTATTGAAATCGAGTTCATGAACCGTTTCAATGTTCTTATTTTCTTCTAGATTATATCTTAAAGTATATTTAAATGTTATTGTTATTATTGTTATTAAATGTTATTGTGACATTGCATTGCAATTGAGCTATGTTGTTTACCATACCGTTCATTTCGTGAGTATAAGTATAGATGCCACACTTGTGACAGGTAAAACCATGCCTTTTTTGAAAAACAGCACCGTCTGTTGCACGTAAGAGCAACCCACACTATATTATGTTGCGATATTATTTCAATATTTCCGATTGTATTGATAATTTGAATTTTCATAGATTTCAATTTATTTTCATTTCGATTTAATAATTTTGTGTGACATTGCATTGAAATTGAGCTGTGTTGTTTACCATACTGTTCATTTCATGAGTATAGTTTATTTTTTTATTTTTTTCATTTCATTTTTTTAGCTGTTCTTATTTTTCAGTGATGGGAATATCAGATCATTTGATGTTCCCAATTTTCTGATGGAAGCATCAGACCATTATAGAATGCATCGGATGAGGTAGTTTGGAATGGTGGGGAGGACGAGAGGGGGGTATGGTGGGGAAGACGAGGGGACAGAGGAGAGGGTAATGGTGGGGAGGACGAGGGGACTGGGGAGTTGGGGATGGTGGGGACAGGGGAATGCTGGGGAGGACAAAGGGACAGGTGAATGGGAGATGGTGGTGGAGGAAGAAGGACAGGGGAGGGGAAAATGGTAAGGAGGACGATGGGACAGGGAAGTGGGAATAGTGGGGATGATGTGGGGACAGGGAAGTGGGAAGGACGAGAGGACTGTGGAATGGGGAATAGCAAAGTGAATTATAATTATATATATTAATTAATTCTTATAAATTTCCAGAAGCCTGTATCAACACCCACACTAATGCAACTGAAAGAGATGTTGAGACAAGTATTGCTGATATGTTGAAGAACGCCCCAAACAAACTCGGTGGAAACAGATACAAGGTAAAGTTTGCCAATTTGCTGTAGTCTAATTCAATTTCTTTTTAGTAATCTTCGAGAACATTTATGCTAATGAATAAGATAAAATAATGTAACTGATTTTGATTTATTTACTATTTATTATTTATTTACCGTTATTAGTATAATAGATCTCGTAATAATTTTGCAAAAATAATGGCATTTACTATTTTAAAAAGCTCGGGTGCAGGGGGGGGGGTTATGTAAAAGCCTGGTTTGTGCCTCGGAGAGGCTATGGGATCCAGTAAGATCGTCCTTCCTTTCCTCCCTAGAATCTGGATGTAGCAGGTGCTCAATTGTCAAAAGTGAAAAATTGGTTTTGTCTTCCGAATGCACCATTTCTGTAAATTTGCTAATAATCTTTTAAAAATAGTAAATGCCATTATTTTTGCAAAATTATTACGAGATCTATTATACTAATAACGGTTTGATAAAATACAGTAGGCTGCCTACTGGTTTTACCTGTAATAAGGTTTGATACAGATGATTATGATTATGGTTTTGGCCTCCACCACCCTCTCACCTAACTTGTTCCAACCATGTCTACCACGGTTTTGTCTTCCGAATGCACCATTTCTGTAAATTTGCTAATAATCTTTTAAAAATAGTAAATGCCATTATTTTTGCAAAATTATTACGAGATCTATTATACTAATAACGGTTTGATAAAATACAGTAGACTGCCTACTGGTTTTACCTGTAATAAGGTTTGATACAGATGATTATGATTATGGTTTTGGCCTCCACCACCCTCTCACCTAACTTGTTCCAACCATGTCTACCACGGTTTTGTCTTCCGAATGCACCATTTCTGTAAATTTGCTAATAATCTTTTAAAAATAGTAAATGCCATTATTTTTGCAAAATTATTACGAGATCTATTATACTAATAACGGTTTGATAAAATACAGAAGACTGCCTACTGGTTTTACCTGTAATAAGGTTTGATACAGATGATTATGATTATGGTTTTGGCCTCCACCACCCTCTCACCTAACTTGTTCCAACCATGTCTACCACGGTTTTGTCTTCCGAATGCACCATTTCTGTAAATTTGCTAATAATCTTTTAAAAATAGTAAATGCCATTATTTTTGCAAAATTATTACGAGATCTATTATACTAATAACGGTTTGATAAAATACAGTAGACTGCCTCCCAGCAAACACAGAACGTTTGTGGACGTTTTTAAATGGTTCCACAAAGGTAATACTGTAACTTTTGACATAAATACGTATATCTGATGTTCTTAAAACCAAAGGATATAACTAAAAACATATATTCTTGAGACACAGTTTTTTAAGATTTATGTAAAAATTTAAAAATAATAGTGAATGCTATGGTATTATAATGTTTTCATGCTTTATATTTAAGAATAAATAATTTTCAGTCAACATTTAGTTTTTTTTGTTTACTTTCTGTAAAGCTATCCAATTTACGTTCTTATAACATAAATATAACATTTATATGACGTCAGTATAACGTTATTTACACGACATCATTACGTTATTATGATGTTATATTAACGTATAATTCCTGTGTGAAAACCAGAATATATATTGAACTTTATGTTTTAAACCTTGTAAAGTTATCATAAAACTTGGAATAAGACGGTAAGCATGCTTTACTTATGAAAATATACAAACAAATCAACAAAAACATTTTAACATAAAAAACATAAACATAACATAAATTAATTGCATGCATGGGAGTTAACTGGAACTCTGTAATATTGCATACATGAACCTTAAGGTACAAACCCAGTGTATTTACTCATGCAGTTCTTTCCTAAATCTAAATTTTTCCAATTTTTACACTTTGTTTCGAGTTCTGTCTTGTGTTGCTACTTTTAATACCCCATTAATGTCCCCTTTGTTATGTCCATTCATCCCATTGTGCACCTCTACCATATGTCACTCCTAATTCTTTGCTTTTCTAGAGAATGTAATATAAGCTTTGACAATCTTTCTTCATATGACAGGTTAACAGGTAGAACAAAGATTACCATTTATATATGGATAACTATTATAAGTCGGTTTGAATGAGTGAATTGCTGCTTGAAGATAGGTATATACACCTGTGGTACTATCAGATTGCATCGTGGTGAGCCTAAAACCCTTCAGATCCAAGCAAAGGGTAAAATGCCAGCAGATACAATTGCGAACACATTGATACCAAAATGAAAGACATATGACGAGAATTGAGGTAACCAAAGTGAAAAGAGTGTTCACATTACATTGCACTAGAGTGCTCCCGGGTTACTTTCTCTCACTTTCTCTGTTTTGTGCGGATGGTACACCTTGCTTTTGGAGTTTATATGCATTTAAACCTGTAGATAATTCTATTGCTAACACATTGATACCAAAATGAAAGACCTAGGATGACAATTGGGGTGACCAAAATGAAAAGAGTGTATACATTTTATCGCTCTTGTGCGCTCCCTGGTAACACACTCTCGCTTACTCTGTTTGTTGCGGATGGTAAGCCGGGCTTTTGGAGTTTATATGCCTTTAGTCCTGTAGAGAATTCTATTGCGAACACATTGATGCCAAATTGAAAAAACTAGGATGAGAATTGAGGTAACAAAGTTGAAAAGGGTATACACTTTTCAGTATTATCACGCTCTCTAATGTAATGAGAGTTGCCTGAGGGTGGCTCAGCTTTCTTTTTCTGGTACCCTTGGCCTACATTCATCTTGTCGGCGGGTGGAGCGCGCTGCTGTCTTTGACATTATATGCACATAGTTCTGTTGGGAATTCTATTGCGAACGCATTGATACCAAAATGAAAGACATAGGACGAGAATTAAGGTGACAAAGTTGAAAAGAGTATACACTTTTCAGTATTTCCGCGCACTACCAGGGAATGTCCAAACAAAAATGGAGAGTGGAGGGGTAACTTGCCCAAAACGCGAAAGTGTTTGGGGAGATTAACTTTCGTTCAATACTATTATGCAAAAGGAGCCACACATCTATGGTTCATCCAATAAAATCAGCAGACTTCTAGATGTTACTACTGCTCGGCTTAGACTCGGTTACAAGTATTTCTGGGAATTCTCATTATCTGCCGATGTAGACCTGACCAAATGTTAACTGTCAACAAAATTATTTGCACACCCCTTCGTCACTATGTGATAGTGAATTCAGAGACAATTCTATAACCAATGTACCAACGATGTGTCAATATTTCATTCAAAATGATCTGGTACCAGAAATTTTAGCCAAATATCCCCAGTTTGCTAACTGTAAGTAGTAACTAAGTGATTGTAACCTATCCACCGCTGCCCACTGGATGGGGAGCGGTGTGCAGGACAAACATATCAATTGTGACACTAGCTCTCCACATATGTCAGTTGCTTAATTTAGAAACTGTACTTGTGATCGATCTCGAACCTATTGTTGATGTGACGACTTATACTGAATTTTGTAACTAGCTCATCAAGATTGTAACTTGCTTAGCTAAATGAATTGTTGGGTTCAGTCCCTGAGCCCATTATGTGCCTCTGCAACCCTTTCCACTACCGCCCACAAGATGGGTATGGGGTGCATAATAAATGAACTAAACTAACTTTAAGGCATCCTGAAAGAAAGCTTGGAGGGCTTGAAAAATTGCAGAACGAAGCCTTGAGGATAATCCTTGGGTGCCTTCGTACCACAAAGATACTTAATATGAGAAAGGAACTTAATATTCCGAGCGTTGTTTATCGTGTTACTGAAAATAACTGTCAAATTGGTATAAAAATGCTTAGGCTAGCTCATCCTAACCCTTGCACAGAAGCCCTCCAGAATTTCTTTATTGAATGTAAACATTGTTTCAAATAGATAAATAAAATTGGAACTGAACTCAGAAAGTATCAGATTTATAATTTGTACCAAGAGAGACAACAATAGCACTTTCCTGCACTGTAGGAAATTACACCCTTTTCAATTTTAATCCCTCCCTTTCCATCAAAGGAGCAAATCAGAGATCAGTCCCAGCTTTGTCTTGAGGCAAAGCTCAACGTCTTAAGCCATATTGATGCTCTGTCCACAGAGCATTCTCTCTCTCAAATCATATACACTGAAGGTTTCCTACAGCGCCCAACGGGTGCAGCTGGAAGTGCAGTTGTCCTGGCAATAGGATATGACTTATATTTTGAGTGGGGAGTCCGTATAAACAACTGGGCCTCTACCCTTCAGACTGAACTATTTGCCTTGCTCCTTGCACTGAAATGTGTACAAGTATCCAAACTTGATACATTAGTTGTAAGTGACTCTTTATCATCCTTAATTGCTCTCAACTCTTTAAGACATAACTGTAACATGCTTGTGTCTGAAGCTAGACACAAATACAATAACAACTTGAGGAACCTTATCATAAACAATAATCTCAACAAAAATCACATAGTTCTCAGAGGTGATTTCAATATTGACCTAGGGCTACAAAATAACCCTCAAGTAGACTGTTTCCTCAACAGCATGAATTCCTGTATGCTCATCCCCGCAATCACCAGGCCCACCAGAGTCACTCAAACATCTGCGACTACCCTGGATCACTGATGGACCAACATAACAGCTCCTCTTACATCAAGTATAATCACTGACAGAACAACTGACCACTATCCTACCTTCCTTGTAGCGAACATGGCCATAACACCACCAGGTAACAAGAAAATTACCTTTAGGTTACAATGTGAAGCGGCAATAGGCAATCTCACAAATGCCCTCCACAATGTAAACTGGGAATCTAAATTTATAAATACACAGGATAATAATTCGTTAACTAGCCTCTTTCCAAAATTTAAAGCCTTTACAATACTTATTGTCCTCTCCTCACCAAGCAAGTAACTGGCAAAAAGGTTAAATAATCCCTGGCTCACTAATGGCATACTTAAAGCAATCGACAAGAAACATGAATATGAAAAAAAAACTTAGGATTGGCCTAGTTGGAAAAGAAGTAGTTAAGAGGTATTCATCAGTGCTTACCAGTATAATAAGAGCAAAGCGTTCCTATTACGAGAATAGATTCAAAGAAGCAAAAGGCAACATAAAAAGCACATGGAGAGCCATCTCTACCATCCTAGGAGCTAAACAACATTCACATAATAAGATAAAAATCTCCAAGGATGGTTATACACCTGCAACAGATCTTGAAACAGCAACTGAATTTAATAGCTTCTTTTCATCGTTTGGTGCTCACCTTGCCCGAAAAATCCCAGAGACTCAGACATATGTTACCACATATCTTTCACGCAGCTATCCAAACTCTCTTCTCCTCTCTCCGGTCAGCCCTACAGATGTTGTGTCCATCATTCACTCGCTAAAAACCAAAGCTGGGAACATTAGTGAAATACCATCGATGGTACACAGGCGTGCCTCCCATGCCCTTGCACCATCCATAGCACTGCTGTTCAACAAATCCCTAGAGTGTCATACCTTCCCTGATATCCTTAAAAAAGCAAGAGTAACGCCAGTTCATAAAGGAGGTAACACGGCAGACATAAATAATTACAGACCCATATCGAATCTACCTATATTATCAAAATTATTTTTTTTTTTTTTACAAACAGCTCTACTCCAATCTTGTAAAATTCAATATACTAAGTCCCTGTCAGTTTGGCTTCCGCTCCCAAAAGAGTACCAATGATGCTATTGTTAGTCTGCTTGACTTAATCTTCTCAGCCCTTGACAAAAGTGAGTTTCCAATTGAACTCTTCATCGGCCTGAGAAAGGCCTTTGATACTGTTAACCATAACTACCTCTTACTTAAATTCCACCATTATGGAATCCGTGGCCTTGCCCTAAACTATATCCGATCCTATCTTAGTAACAGACACCAATATGAAGCCATCAATGATATAACCTCTCCCACTCTACCACTTAATTACCGTAAAGGTGCCACAGAGCAGCATCCTAGGACCCTCCTGTTTCTTATATACATCAATGATCTCCCTAATGTCTCTAACATACTTAAACCTATATTGTTGGCTGATGATACTACTCATCTACTCTGACCCCAACCCACTCCTGTTAAATAATGTTGTAAACAATTAATTAAAAAAAGTCTACTTGTGGATGTCAACCAACAAACCTCACACAAAACATAGAAAAGACCTACTATATCTTATTTGGAAACAAATCAACAAATGCAATTCAGCTTCAGATAGATAATGTAAACATTAGCAATAAAAATGATGGAAAGTTTCTTAGCCTATACTTAGACAAGAGACTCAACTTCCGCACCCATATACAACACATAACTAAAAAGGTTTCTAAAACAGTTGGTATACTGTTTAAGATCAGATATTATGTACCCTACTCTGCTCTCCTCTCACTCTATTATGCACTTATCTATCCCTATCATTCTTATGGCGTTTGTGCTTGGGGTTCAACCTCTGCAAACTACCTCAAGCCCATCATCATCCAGTAAAAATCTGCTATCAGGACAATAAATAACTCTACCTTCAGACAACACACAGCTCCCTTGTTCAAATCCTTAAACATGCTAAACAAATTCACTCCATACATTCTCCTGTGTAAATTACGTTTATAAAGCCCTTTTTCTAACTGCAAACCCTGTTCTGAAACTCTTCCTGGACAGATGTAATAGAACACATGGCCACGTCCCCACCAGACATAAATATCTCTTTGATATCCCCAGAGTCAAACTTAATCTATGTAAACACTCTATGTAAATAAAGGGACCTAGTCTATGGAACTCACTCCCTTATAATGATTTGAAAAGCTGTCCAACTTCTGCCATATTCAAAAATAAAACCAAAAAGTACCTGTAGTACTTTTTAAGTACGAGGGAGTAATGCGCAAAGCGTCCCTCACCTGTGACGTCACAGCGTCACCTGACGCCATATCAACACATCGGCCATTTTGTCGTCAGTTCAGTCATGGCGAGGACTAACCCTTCATGCAAACTGCACCTACTATCAAGAAGAAGAAGATTTTGTGTTCCACCGATAGTATTATCGTAAGTAAGCACTTATATTTTATATTTTATTAAATTAATTGATTCTATTTTTCTGTAATAAAGGTCCAAAGGGTTGTTAAGGAACAAGGGTGTAGCGATACCGACGCTCAGTGCGCTCAACTCACACCAAAGTATCACCTGTGTAGCTTCTGTAATTAGTGTTAATTAGTTATGCTATAAGATAATGAAGCGAGTATAAGATTAACTCGCTACAAGGGTACTGTGTTGGGAGGTGAGGGCTGTTACTGGTGTCTGTGGGGATGTGAGGACTTGTACCAACCACTATCACCACCAGTACCTTGTCTTGCATCCTGCTTAGTATTCCTATTGAGATATGAAGTATTATTGCATTCATATAATTATTCATTCATTGTCATTACTATTTTTATGGGCTATGTTCTGTTACCCTAATGCTTTTTACCCCTGGGCATGTCCATTTACTCTCCAGCCCTTCACAAGCCACTGCTGCACCCCCTCCATGCCCATACTTACTGTGCTTATTCTTACAGGACTGCACTGCATTATGTGGTGCTCACTGCCTGGACACCTTGATACATGCATTATAGGGTTCTGGTAGTTGTTCTACTCACCAAGCCCTTCCAAGGCCAGGCTTGACATGTGAGAGCTTGGTCCAACAGGCTGTTGCTTGGACAGGCCCCTCAGGCCCACATATCCACCACAGCCTTGTTTGTCCGGCACTTCAAAATCAAATGTTTATTTACGTAAGGTACATACATATTTTTAGGTAAGGTACTCTTTATTTGGGTAAATTTATCTTCGTAGTATTTAGCTTTGGCTCGTCTAATTATCTTGGATAGCAATAACGAGTAATTCTTTGAGAATTCTTTGGAGACAATTCCTAACCTATACTTCTCCCAACCTATACTTCTTCTCAAGGTCATCTTCACTTCTTGAAGATGTTCAGGTTTTCTCTTGAAGATGTCGACGGTTGTTCCAGCAATACTGTATTTCTTTTATTGCTGAAAACCTGTTTTCAGCCATAAAAAAATAATCCTGAATCCAGAAAAAAATCCCTTTTGTATCGTCTGGAAATTTTCAAATATTGCTGATCAAACCTGAGTCTAAATTATTTGTATATATTATGAATTACAGAGGTCCCAGGACAGGGTTTTTAGGCACTCCACTTACATTTTCCCACTCTGACTTAACCCCCATTTATACAAACTCAGTCTTATCTTTTAGCTAATAATTTATTGTACACACCATACTCAGCCTGTGTAGGGTAGTTTATTGTGCATGTGTAGTATATATATTTGTGTAGTATATTTGGTATATTTAATGCCTCTAACCTCTCCTCATAGTTCTTGTCCTTCAGTTCTGGGAGCCACTTAGTAGCATGTCTTTGCACCTTTTCCAGTTTGTTTATGTGCTTCTTAAGATATGGGCACCATACAACCGCTGCATATTCCAACTTTGGTCTAACAAAAGTCGTGAACAATTTCTTGAGTATTTCGCCATCCATGCATTTAAAAGCTCTGAATATTATCCTTTACCTGCAATTGGTTGTTGCTGTATTTATAGAATATGATTTGTTCTACTTTACATTTGTTTGTTCCTTTTTTTCAAAATTTCTTTCTGCCTCTCTCCTCACTGCCGTGTAGTTGTTTCTCTTTGTATTACTGGTATGTTTGGGGGTTTGGCCTCTTCGTATATTGATTCCATTTTTGTGTCTTTTGGTCTCTGTCCGTCTTGAAATTTCAGTTGAACAAATCCTGTTTCCTAGTTCTGCATCTCTGTTTTGGTATAAATGTTTTTGTTCCTTTATCATATATTTCACAAAATTGACATACTGTGCATTAATTCATCTCAATTACTTCCTTTCCTAACAGCAAGCCTTTCCAGTAAAATTCTTTGAATTCTTTTCTGACTTCTGGCCTAATGTTTGTTTTATCCTAGTGTGTATGATGCCTAGCGTGTGTCTGGTGCCTGTTGTGTTAAACCGAAGATAAATGCATAAGTATAGGTCAGTAATTTCTTTAATAAACTTTTGACGGATTTGGCCTCCACCACCTTCTCACCTAACATGTTCCAACCGTTTACCATTCTGTTTGCAAAAGTGAATTGTCTTACATTTCTTCGGCATCTTTGTTTAGTTCGTTTAAATCTATAACCTCTTGTTCTTGAAATTCCAGGTCTCGGGAAATCTTCCCTATCAAGTTTATCAATTCCTGTTACTGTTTTGTACGTAGTGATCATATCTCCTCTTTTCCTTCTGTCTTCTAGTTTGGAATATTTAATGCCTCTAATGTCTCCTCATAAATCCTGCCCTTCAGTTTTGGTATGAATGTTTGTGTGCCTTCATCGTATATTTTGCAAAATATGGAATACATCTCATTTACTTTACTTTAAGAATATGGTTCGATCAATTAAAAACCCTCTTGTTCAAATTGCAAAGAGACTGAAAGAGATGCAGCATGCTCAATGGATTATATATTAGTGATTATTATTAGGATTATATATTAGTGAATCATATTAGTGATTCAATTATTATGGTCATAAAACAATAAACAAATAGTTTTGGTGTTATTACACTCTATTCACAGGTTATATATAAGTATCTGCATGTTTTGTTCACCATTACAAACCACTAAGTTGGTTTGATTTTTGTTGAGATTGTTATTTATGATAAGATTCCTTACGTTATCTGAGAATGAAGCTATGTCGGTATTGGGAAATCTATAGATGGCACTTATAGTCAAGGAGGATTTAAGGGATTTACTGGAGAACTTGGCAAAGGTATATTCACAATAGTCGTCTCTATTACTAATGAGACTATTGCAGATGAAGGTATCTTTGTAAGATATTGCTATGCCACCTCCTTTTTTTATTAGGCCTGCAGTTGTGAATGGCTTTATTATCAGCCAAGTTGTAGCATACAACATAGCATATATATGTATATGGCATACATATATATATATATATATATATATATATAATATATATATATATATATATATATATATATATATATATATATATATATATATATATATATATATATATATATATATATATATATATATATATATAATGTTATGTTACAACATAACAGGCCAATTACACTGGATTAATCTTTGTGTTTAGATAGGAGATGCCTCGTATGGGCCAATAAGCCTTCTGCAGCCCCTATGTTTATCCCTTATGTATCCCCCCATGTTTTCACCTTCATTGTATTATCACCTGACCTAATGCGGGTATAAAATCAACTAATATATATATATATATATATATATATATATATATATATATATATATATATATGTCGTACCTAATAGCCAGAACGCACTTCTCAGCCTACTATTCAAGGCCCGATTTGCGTAATAAGCCAAGTTTTCATGAATTAATGTTTTTTCGTCTACCTAACCTACCTAACCTAACCTAACCTAGCTTTTTTTGGCTACCTAACCTAACCTTACCTATAAATATAGGTTAGGTTAGGTTAGGTAGGGTTGGTTAGGTTCGGTCATATATCTACGTTAATTTTAACTCCAATAAAAAAAAATTGACCTCATACATAGAGAAAAGGGTAGCTTTATCATTTCATAAGAAAAAAATTATAGTAAATATATTAATTCAGGAAAACTTGGCTTATTAGGCAAATCGGGCCTTGAATAGTAGGCTGAGAAGTGAGTTCTGGCTACTAGGTACGACATATATATATATATATATATATATATATATATATATATATATATATATATATATATATATATATATATATATATATACCTGATATATATATACCTGATATATATATATATATATATATATATATATATGTCGTACCTAGTAGCCAGAACTCACTTCTCAGCCTACTATGCAAGGCCCAATTTGCCTAATAAGCCAAGTTTTCATGAATTAATGTTTTTTCGTCTACCTAACCTACCTAACCTAACCTATCCTAGCTTTTTTTGGCTACCTAACCTAACCTTACCTATATATATAGGTTAGGTTAGGTTAGGTAGGGTTGGTTAGGTTCGGTCATATATCTACGTTAATTTTAACTCCAATAAAAAAAAATTGACCTCATACATAGTGAAAAGGGTAGCTTTATCATTTCATAAGAAAAAAATTATAGTAAATATATTAATTCAGGAAAACTTGGCTTATTAGGCAAATCGGGCCTTGAATAGTAGGCTGAGAAGTGAGTTCTGGCTACTAGGTACGACATATATATATATATATATATATATATATATATATATATATATATATATGTCGTACCTAGTAGCCAGAACACACTTCTCAGCCTACTATTCAAGGCCCGATTTGCCTAATAAGCCAAGTTTTCCTGAATTAATATTTTTTCTCAAATTTTTTCTTATGAAATGATGAAGCTACCCATTTCATTATGTATGAGGTCATTTATTTTTTATTGGAGTTAAAATTAACGTAGATATATGACCGAACCTAACCAACCCTACCTAACCTAACCTAACCTATCTTTATAGGTAAGGTTAGGTTAGGTAGCCAAAAAAGTTAGGTTAGGTTAGGTTAGGTAGGTTAGGTAGTCGAAAAACAATTATTTCATGAAAACTTGGCTTATTAGGCAAATTGGGCCATGAATAGTAGGCTGATAAGTGCGTTCTGGCTACTAGGTACGACATATATATATATATATATATATATATATATATATATATATATATATATATATATATATATATATATATATATATATATATATATATATATAGATATATATATATATATATATATATATATATATATATATATATATATATATATATATATATATATATATATATATATATATTCAAAATTCGTCAGTGTACTACATTTTTGTTGTTGCTTTTAGGTGATGCTTTTAGCCAGTGTACGTGGGTCTGATTGTGCAACCACAGTTCGAAGAATAATGAAGATATGAACAAACGGCCTGTGGTCACTATACAGTCTGGAAGGGCAAAAGAAGAAATTGGCATTTCTACAAAAACAAGAACTATATAATGTTATTTTAAGTAAGTAACCAAAAAATTAAATAATTTTTTTAAAGTTTAAAATTCACTTAAAAATGTAAATTTTAAGTTAAAAAATTTTAACCAAAAAACTTGATATTTTTCATATTTGGAACCATTCCATAATCCCAAGCATAAATGATTATATTTCTATCACTTGCTCTTAAGATTGTTTCATTTAATAGAGGTTGGGCATAATTGTTCTCTGCTGCTAATAGAACTGACTGACTTAGCTATAGGAAAATGTAAACTTAATTGGTTTATCCATTACAGTATTTTGCAGTTTATTTCATGATCCTGTGCTTAATACTTGCATAAATAGTAGATTACAAAATGCATTTTTATATCATTAGTATTGAATAATAATAATGCAAATAATTGACTTATAAATGATGTACAATTAATTGGTAGGTGATATTATATTATTAATATTTTTTCATTCTTGCAAAGCCTTAACAAAGTCATTAACATGTTAATATAAACTTGATCACCTTCCACTTATTTTCTCATGTGCTACCTACATGTACAAAACCTTATTCCTAAATGCATATTTTGTTCTGAAACTTGTCCTTTATATGTTGTGTATCACCATCTCTGGAGAGTTTTATCTGATTGATGTATAAATTACTTTTAATTTTACAGAATATTATTGTTATACTGAATTTATTATTATAAAAATAACTTAATTTTACAGAATCATCTATCAACGCACATCCACAAGTTGAGGAGGAGGATGTGACCTTCCAGATGTCTGAAGTACTGAAACAGGCACCAAACAGGCCTGGTGGATCTAGGTACAAGGTAAAATAATTTAATTTTTTTTTTTTTTTTTTTACTAATTGTCCGATTATATATATATATATATATATATATATATATATATATATATATATATATATATATATATATATATATATATATATAAATATATATATAATGTGTCGTACCTAGTAGCCAGAACGCACATCTCAGCCTACTATGCAAGGCCCGATTTGCCTAATAAGCCAAGTTTTCTTGAATTAATGTTTTTTCGACTACCTAACCTAACATTTTCAGCTACCTAACCTAACCTATAAAGATAGGTTAGGTTCGGTCATATATCTCTATTAATTTTAACTCCAATAAAAAAAGAATTGACCTCATACATAATGAAATGGATAGCTTTATCATTTCATAAGAAAAAAAATAGAGAAAATATATTAATTCATGAAAACTTGGCTTATTAGGCAAATCGGGCCTTGCATAGTAGGCTGAAAAGTGCGTTCTGGCGACTAGGTACGACATATATATATATATATATATATATATATATATATATATATATATATATATATATATATATATATATATAATATATATATATATAATATAATATAATATAATATAATATAATATAATATAATATGTATGTATGTATGTGTGTGTGTGTGTGTAATTACCTAAGTGTAGTTAAAGGATGAGACCGTCTTCCCAGCACTCTTTGTCATATATTTTAAACTACTGACAGTCTTGGCCTCCACCACCTTCTCACCTAACTTGTTCCAACCGCCTACCACTCTATTTGCGAAAGTGAATTTTCTTATATTTCTTTAGCATCTGTGTTAAGCTAGTTTCAATCTATGACCTCCTGTTCTTGAAGTTCCAGGTCTCAGGAAATCTTCCCTGTCGATTTTATCAATTCCTGTTACTATTTTGTATGTAGTGATCATATCACCTCTTCTGTCTTTTAGTTTTGGCATATTTAATGCCTCTAACGTCTCCTCGTAGCTCTTGCCCTTCAGTTCTGGGAGCCACTTAGTAGCATGTCTTTGCACCTTTTCCAGTTTGTTGATGTGCTTCTTAAGATATGGGCCAACTTCTGTTGTTGGGCACCACACAACAGCTGCATATTCTAGCTTTGGCGTAACAAAAGTCATGAACAATTTCTTTAGTATATCACCATCCATGTATTTAAACGCAATTCTAAAGTTAGAAAGCGTAGCATAGGCTCCTCACACAATATTCTTTATGTGGTCCTCAGGTGATAGTTTTCTATCTAGAACCACCCCTAGATCTCTTTCTTTATCAGAATTCTTTAAAGATTTCTCACATAATGTATAGGTTGTGTGGGGTCTATGTTCTCCTGTTCCACATTCCATAACATGGCATTTATTAACATTAAATTCCATTTGCCAAGTGGTGCTCCATATACTTATTTTATCCAGGTTTTCTTGAAGGGCATGACAATCATCTAAATTTCTTATCCTTCCTATTATCTTAGCATCATCAGCAAACATGTTCATGTAATTCTGTATACCAACTGGTAGATCATTTATGTAGACAATAAACATCACTGGTGCAAGAACTGAACCCTGTGGTACTCCACTTGTGACATTTCTCCAGTCCGATACATTGCCTCTGATTACTGCCCTCATTTTTCTATGTCAGAAAATTTTTCATCCATATTAGAAGCTTACCTGTCACCCCTCCAATATTTTCCAGTTTCCAGAACAACCTCTCTATGTGGAACTGTCGAATGCCTTTTTTAGGTCCAAATAGATGCAGTCAACCCAACCATCTCTTTCCTGTAATATATCTGTTGCTCGATCATAGAAACTGAGTAAATTCGATACACAGGATCTTCCAAATCGAAAACCATACTGTCTGTCTGAAATTATATCATTTCTCTCCAGGTGTTCTACCCATTTAGTTTTAATTATTTTTTCCAATATTCCAATTCCAATTTTTTCCAATAATGTGTGTGTGTGTGTATGTATATTTGTGTTGTTGAATATGACCGAAAGTCAGTCTTTCTGCCCCTCTCCTTACTGCTACTGTTGTTTCTCGCATCTGTGTATTGCTTGTATGTTTGGGCAATTTTTCCCCTTTTCCTAGTTCTGCATCTCTGCTTTAGTATAAATTTTGTTGTGCCATTATCATATATTTCACAAAACTTGACATACATCTCATTTACTTCATGTCCTAACAGCAAGTGTTTGTCAAATTCCTTAAGGAAATATCTGAGTTCCCCATAATGACCTCTCCACAAGTCAGGTTTTTCAACTGCTTCAAGCTCATTTTCTTCCAGATTATAATGCATTGCATACTTTATTCCCAAAAAGACATGGTCACTTTTACCCAAGTGACCATGTCACTTGGGTAAAAGGAGGGAGGTACCAAAGGAGGGAGGTACTGAATGATAAATATATCTTTCTCTTTCCTGGTAAATATAATATCCAGCATGGAGGGAACATCCCCTTCCCTCATCCTCGTAGCTTGTTTAACATGTAGAAACATGAATGTTTACAGGGTGAGGTTTACGAAATTATATATATATATATATATATATATAATTGGTCTCTGGTCTATATATATTATATATATATATATATATATGACATATATATATATATATATATATATATATATATATATATATATATATATATATATATATATATATATATATATATATATATATATAAGTTTGTGTGTGTGTAATTTATATAAATAAATAATTAAATATTAATTTTGTTAATATCTTTTCAGGGAAAACTTGCAAGTACAATTCGTATACAAGAGGGGCAACAAGAGCCAGAGGATGTCTACTAAGAAAATATATAAGTCTTTATCCTCACACTCTTGATATATGGTCTTCTCTGGTCTCTTTATTTTCTCTCCTCACAAATGTCCCTTTTTTTATTTCTTTTACGTTTCTCTCCTGTTTTTCTTGTCTTTTAATCTCTCCTTTCCTCCTCTCTTCTAACACCTCTCGTTTCCTGTCTCTTCTAGCTTCTCTCTTCCTTTACTTTTTATATTTGTGGTATTCATTTATGTCATTTTTATCTTGTATATTTTTCTTGTATCTTTTTCTTATCTTGTGTTTCTCTTCCCCTTCTCTTCAATGATTTCTCATTTCTCTCCTCTCTCTGTTGTTTCTGTTCTGTCTTCTCTCTCCTTGCCTTAATTTTGTTCTGTCTCCTCTTTTGTTGTGTGTGTGTCTTTCTGTCTCTGTCTGTCTCTCTCTCTCTCTCTCTCTCTCTGGCTCTCTCTCTCTCTGGCTCTCTCTCTCTCTGGCTCTCTCTCTCTCTCTCGCTCTCTCTGGCTCTCTCTCTCTCTCTCTGGCTCTCTCTCTCTCTCTCTCTCTCTGGCTCTCTCTCTCTCTCTCTCTCTCTCTGGCTCTCTCTCTCTCTCTCTCTCTCTGGCTCTCTCTCTCTCTCTCTCTCTCTCTGGCTCTCTCTCTCTCTCTGGCTCTCTCTCTCTCTGGCTCTCTCTCTCTCTCTGGCTCTCTCTCTCTCTCTGGCTCTCTCTCTCTCTCTGGCTCTCTCTCTCTCTCCCTCTCTCTCTCTCTCTCTCTCTCTCTCTCTCCCCCTCTCTCTCTCTCTCTCTCTGGCTCTCTCTCTCTCTGGCTCTCTCTCTCTCTCTCTGGCTCTCTCTCTCTCTCTCTGGCTCTCTCTCTCTCTCTCTGGCTCTCTCTCTCTCTCTGGCTCTCTCTCTCTCTCTCTGGCTCTCTCTCTCTCTCTCTGGCTCTCTCTCTCTCTCTCTCTGGCTCTCTCTCTCTCTCTCTCTGGCTCTCTCTCTCTCTCTCTGGCTCTCTCTCTCTCTCTCTGGCTCTCTCTCTCTCTCTCTGGCTCTCTCTCTCTCTCTCTGGCTCTCTCTCTCTCTCTCTGGCTCTCTCTCTCTCTCTCTCTCTGGCTCTGTCTCTCTCTCTCTGGCTCTGTCTCTCTCTCTCTGGCTCTGTCTCTCTCTCTCTGGCTCTCTCTCTCTCTCTCTGGCTCTCTCTCTCTCTCTCTGGCTCTGTCTCTCTCTCTCTGGCTCTTTCGCTCTCTCTGGCTCTCTCTGGCTCTCGCTCTCTCTGGCTCTCTCTCTCTCTCTGGCTCTCTCTCTCTCTCTGGCTCTCTCTCTCTCACTCTCTGGCTCTCTCTCTCTCTCTGACTCACTCTCTCTCTGGCTCACGCTCTCTCTCTCTGGCTCTGTGGCGCTCTCTCTCTGGCTCTCGCTCTCTCTCTCTGGCTCTCATATTTCATTTGATTTAAAAATGTCTGAGATTTTTTACTTAATCTAAGTTATATTGCATGGTGCTAATATGAATATTATACATGACTGTTTTTTCTTTTCTTTCTCTTTCTCCCTTTCTTTCTTTCTCTTTCTTTCCTTCTCTCTCTTTTTCTTTCTCTTTCTACATGAATATTATACTTGACTGTGTTTACATTCACTTGTAGATTTTTATTTTTAGTTAATTAGTCTTAAACTTTTGATTAATAGATTTTTATTATTAGTCATAGAAAAACTATAGTGTTATATGTATACTCGGAAAATTTTACTTGTTTTAGTTTTAAGTAACAATAACTGCTTATAACGTCAGACTGATCTCAGCATGACATGAATCACAGGCTGCTTGATCACAAAATCTATTGTGTTCACATATTGCATATATAGATTTTTAAATTTTTACTTTTATATTCTGTTATAGATATAGTCTATATATTTCGAGCTATTACATATATTTTGTTGTATTACTCATTCTTAATTAAATAAATATAATATTTTAATTATCTTTTTGTACCCTATTTATTTGTAATTTACACATACATATATAGGATGTCCATTTCTATCTCAGATATGTCTTCTTTCTTTCTCTCCCTTTCTATTTCAGATATGAATTACAAAATTATTATACCCTAATTTACCCTAAACGCTTTAATGTAGGTAATTAAAAGATCATAAAAAAGTTTTTAGAAATGTTAATTATATACGTTCTAAGGTTGTATATAAAAGTTCTCAAAAAACCTTTTCTAAACGTAATTATAAACGTGCTGAAAACAATGAAATGTCGTTTTTAGGATGTTTTAAAAACATGAAAATGTTTGCTGGGCTACTGGTTTTACCTGTAATAAGGTTTGATACAGATGATTATGATTATGGTTTTGGCCTCCACCACCCTCTCACCTAACTTGTTCCAACCATGTCTACCACGGTTTTGTCTTCCGAATGCACCATTTCTGTAAATTT
>NC_091176.1:45963814-45998814 GCF_040958095.1 Procambarus clarkii | reverse complement strand
CAGGAGGAAGTCTCCTGCATGGGGGGCACGCACTGCTCTGAGGCGGGCTTTCTCCTTGTCTGATGTTGCGACGCTGAGCATGGCATCAGCTACTTTTTCCACTAGAGGGTGGTCCCAGCTGGACTGTTTGTGTTGTTTTGTTGGCTCTATAATGGTTGCTGGGGCTGCAAGAACATCCCACTGATTTGAACATTCAGTGAAAGCAGGATCGTGTATTCCTGCTGAATCTCTCAGGGTTGCAGGTAAAATATCTCTGACGAGGTCGTGCGATGCATGAGAGGAGGAAAGGAAGGCTGGTAGAGCAATTTGGGAGGCTGTGCGGACACCAAGGCCGCCGAGTCTTACAGGAAGGGTTGCTTGCTCCCACTGAGAGTCGTCCAATGGCAGGTTCAGGACTTTCACCAGCATGGACCTCAGAAGGGTGTCATACACATTTAACTTAGGGCTGCTGTAGGATGGAGAACATCTCAGAAAGTAGGTCAACTTAGGGAGAGACATATATATATATTTATATATATATATATATATATTTATATATATATATATTTATATATATATATATATATATATTTATATATATATATATATATATTTATATATATATATATATATTTATATATATATATATATATATATTTATATATATATATATATTTATATATATATATATATATATTTATATATATATATATATATTTATATATATATATATTTATATATATATATATATTTATATATATATATATATATTTATATATATATATATATATTTATATATATATATATTTATATATATATATATATATATATATTTATATATATATATTAGGTTAGGTTTGGTAGGGTTGGTTAGTTATCATATATCTACGTATAACTAGCTAGTTTTACCTTTATATATATAATATTTATATATATATATATTATATAAAAAGTTTGTGAGGAAGACCTCTGGTGCCAATGTGGGGACCCATAGCATAGGAGAAGAAAATAAAAAGTATTCAGAGGAGACCTTGTGGTCACTCACTAAACACTAATATTATCTTCTACCACCCCCATTCTTTTGTATGTACACATATATTTGCTTTATTTGAACTTTGTTACAAAGACGGAGTTACATATAGGTTACAAAGATGGTTATCATATATATATTATTTATATATATATATTATTTATATATATATATTATTTATATATATATATATATTATTTATATATATATATATTATTTATATATAAATATATTATTTATATATAAACATATTATTTATATATAAATATATTATTTATATATAAATATATTATTTATATATAAATATATATATATATATAATATATATACTATTACACTACATTCTTATGTATTACACTAATATATATATATATATATATATATATATATATATATATATATATATATATATATATATATATATATATATATATATATATATATATATATTATATAAATTATTTATATATATATTATATATATAATTATATAGGTCATATGTTTTTGTATTTTTGCTGATTTGTTAGTAAATAATAAAAGAAATATAAATTATTTGATTTTTTTACCCTTAAATTGGTTTTAATATTTAAATTGAAAACACTAATATAATATAAAAAAATATAAGAAAAATAATAATAAATTATAAAATAAAATATAATAAAAATAATAACACAAAGATGTGAAAAGGGTTCAGATAAGGCTCAAACCTTTCACAAGAGATTCATATTGGTGTATGAATGGATTATGAATGACTCATGTTAGGAGTGTAAGTTGCCACAACATCTCAAATTAGTGTTAGATACATATGTCTTGGTTATAAGTTTTGGAAACCTATTTAAGTCCACACACAATATCGTATCTGATACGATAAAACAAATGTTTCCAATACTTTCAAATACTTTCCAGATATGTTGTGGCAACCTAAAATTGTTTGCTGGGTGGGGACGCCGGGTGTTGTATTGAGGGCGTTGGGGACGCCGGGTGTTGTGTTGAGGGCGTTGGGGACGCCGGGTGTTGTGTTGAGGGCGTTGGGGACGCCGTGTGTTGTGTTGAGGGCGTTGGGGACGCCGTGTGTTGTGTTGAGGGCGTTGGGGACGCCGTGTGTTGTGTTGAGGGCGTGGGGGATGCCGGGTGTTGTGTTGAGGGCGTGGGGGACGCCATTGGGTGGTGTAGTGTAGTGGCGTTTGGACGCCTGGTATGGAGTGTGGTGTTGTGGAGTATATGGTGGCGCAGGGGCGCCATGTAGTGGTCGGTAAGGTGAGTATCGGCGTAGCAAGGTCGGTGCGTTAGGACGCAGGAAGTGGTTGTAGGGGTGTGTGGCGTTATATTGAGGTCATCAGTGGTTGGGATGACCAGTGGTAATGGTGTGTCGGAGTGGGTAAGTCTTATGGATAAGATGAAATGTGGATAATTGCAGGAAGTGGTTGTAGGGATGTGTGGCGTTATATTGAGGTCATCAGTGGTTGGGATGACCAGAGGTAATGGTGTGTCGGAGTGGGTAAGTCTTATGGATAAGATGAAATGTGAATAATTGCAGGAGTTGGTGGCTGCAGTAGGCGAGTCAAGTCGATATCTCTAGCAAGACTCATAAAAGACTAATAAAAATTCATTATTTTCATTAAAATTTTCATTAATTAAGTCGGAGTGGGTAAGTCTTATGGATAAGATTATAAGGTAGAATTTCAAATTTCAGGTGTTGGTGGTTGCAGTGGACGAGCGAAGTAGATATACTAATTTCTTATTAAGTTGTTACAGGAATCTCGCTAGAGGCGAGCCAGTGGCAGTATGATGTTTTAGTGACATAAGTGTGAAATTATTTTAATGAGGTATTTATTGTGATAATGTATGTGTATGTATATACTGTATATTACCTCATCGGCACCATTACTGAGTGTTAGGCTTGAGAAGGTCCCCCGGGATCATGTCACAGAGCTTCAGGTAGAGTAGAAGGGAAGCTATGAGGCTACACTCAGTTATTCTAGAAAAAAAGGGGGGTGGAAGTGAAGCCAACGTGACGTTATAGGCGAAATTCGCCCCCTGACATCAAAGCAGGGATAAGGGCCAGCTGCAATGGTTTTGCAGCTGCGCTCAGGCTATATACGGGGAGAGAGTAAGGAGCCGAGGGGGTTATGTAATAATGGGATCGAGCCAGGGGGCTCTGAGGGAATATTTTGCAGGTACAGCGGTCGGGAAGGTGTGAATACAGGTGGACACACTCTGGGCGGATGGGCCTAGTCCAGAGAGCTGTGAGGGATCTACAGCGTTCTGGGATTGGTGCCCTGGAACGAGACGTCAGCACAGACCCAAGGGGACATGACCCTGGGGTAGGAATCTCCGTTGCTCTGGAGGCCAGGATCACGTTACCTCAGAGCAACGATGGGACATTAACAACATTCACCAGGCTGGACAGCCTGGGTTTTGTCTGGGTCATGGAGGATCTATGACCTAGCAACCATGGGACACAAAGACAAGAGAAGTGATGCTGCCAATTCTGGAGGAGGCCAGTGAAACATTGTGTGATCATTGTAAGCCCTTATGTCAACAGTACAGGGCAAGATGTTAAATTATAATTTCTAAGGATGAAGAACCTTAGATATATATGTGTTGTGTATATATTAATGACTAGTGTCATTTCTGTTTAAGTGCCAGCATTCTGGTCCATGTAATTTTATGGTTATGTTTGTATGTAATTATATGTCAGCAGTTTAGGTATATGTGCATTGTTGGAGATGGGAAAAATTATTACAGACTATTTTACCTGTGCTATGATGTGAATATAATGTATATGTTGGAGAAGTGTTGTGAGTCATGTCGGGGAAAATTTTAATTTAGTTCATCGTGTGTATGATGAACTTATTGGATGATTTTTTAGTTGTACACATATGGTGGGTGCATCCTCCAGGTCCTTACACTAATGGAACCATTGCAATGATGCATATGGGGACATATGCGTGTTTAAGGAGGGGAGTGGTGTTGTAATCCACAAGTTAGTAGGAATTATTAGCTAGAGGATCATTACTACAACACTTAACGAATGATGATTGGAAGTTCATGTAAGTAGACAGACTATGGATCACATATCTAAGAAAGGTCAATGGATTAAGACCGAAGCTGTTTAGCCAAATGATTAATTCCTGGAAAGAGGAATTATTCTTCGTCAGGCTTCTAGGAACAAGATTACCTCTCTAGGGATAAGGTTAATCGGATTATACCTTCCTTGAGAGGTGGGGTGAAATGGTTGAGGTAGATGGCTGACTGGAGTCAGTCTGATTGTGGGAGTGGAACTAGGAAGTCCTCCGCATCTCCGGTTGTGGCAGCAGCGAAGTGTAGCAGACAGCTATGCGAGAGCCTGTTGTGATCTTAGTGACCAAGTTAAGTCTGCAGTATGTGAGTATTGAATGTAAGACTAACCGGGTGTGGAGCGTTGTAGTAATCATTCCGTATTAGGGACTTAGGCGGAAGTTACGAGTGTGGGTGGTGATCGCGGAGGTCAAGTGGTCTATGGGTATTGGAAGTGTATTGACCTAATAGAGTATGTTAATTAATATAGTATTATTTGTCAGAGTCTATTCTTTGTAATTAAATGACAAAATCCGACGGCCTTTAAATACCTTCCGTATGTTCATTCATTGTGTTCCAGTACAAACCTAGTGGTACGCCTCAAGGGTGGTGTGTGTAGGAGTACACGGTGGTAGTAACGGTTGCTGAGGCAAGGTGTTATGTGTTGTGTAATCGCTGTGTTCGGAATGAACCGGGGTTCAGCGTCACGACAAAATCAGTTGATTATAGATAATTAAGGCAATGTCTGGGATGCTCCCGGACACAGGTTTGAATCCTCATCACGGCCCTTGTGGATTTGTTCATTTGATGCATCACGTTATTGTGATCTGTGTGTGTGATGATGTAAGGGCGAAGAGGGAGAACGGCCTGTTGACATAGCTCGGGTGCAGGGGGAGGGTTGTGTACAAGCCTGGTTTGTGCCTCGGAGAGGCTATGGGATCCAGTAAGATCGTCCTTCCTTTCCTCCCTAGAATCTGGATGTAGCAGGTGCTCAATTGTCAAAAGTGAAAAAATTTGGTTTGTCTTCCGAATGCACCATATCGGTAAATTTTTTAATAATCTTTTAAAAATAGTAAATGCCACTATTTTTGCAAAATTATTACAAGATCTATTATTCTAATAAGGGTTTGATAAAATACAGTAGACTGCCTACTGGTTTTACCTGTAATAAGGTTTGATACAGATGATTATGGATATATTGAAATGCTCTTATTGTTAAGAAGCAATTTTTTAAAGAGTATTTTGTAATGAGCAGCTCTGAAAATCAGTTGATTACAGATAATTAAGACAATGTCTGGGATGCTCCCGGACACAGGTTTGAATCCTCATCACGGCCCTTGTGGATTTGTTCATTTGATGCATCACGTTATTGTGATCTGTGTGTGTGATGATGTAAGGGCGAAGAGGGAGAACGGCCTGTTGACATAGCTCGGGTGCAGGGGGAGGGTTGTGTACAAGCCTGGTTTGTGCCTCGGAGAGGCTATGGGATCCAGTAAGATCGTCCTTCCTTTCCTCCCTAGAATCTGGATGTAGCAGGTGCTCAATTTTCAAAAGTGAAAAAATTTGGTTTGTCTTCCGAATGCACCATATCGGTAAATTTTTTAATAATCTTTTAAAAATAGTAAATGCCACTATTTTTGCAAAATTATTACAAGATCTATTATTCTAATAAGGGTTTGATAAAATACAGTAGACTGCCTACTGGTTTTACCTGTAATAAGGTTTGATACAGATGATTATGGATATATTGAAATGCTCTTATTGTTAAGAAGCAATTTTTTAAAGAGTATTTTGTAATGAGCAGCTCTGAAAATCAGTTGATTACAGATAATGAAGACAATGTCTGGGATGCTCCCGGACACAGGTTTGAATCCTCATCACGGCCCTTGTGGATTTGTTCATTTGATGCATCACGTTATTGTGATCTGTGTGTGTGATGATGTAAGGGCGAAGAGGGAGAACGGCCTGTTGACAAAGCTCGGGTGCAGGGGGAGGGTTGTGTACAAGCCTGGTTTGTGCCTCGGAGAGGCTATGGGATCCAGTAAGATCGTCCTTCCTTTCCTCCCTAGAATCTGGATGTAGCAGGTGCTCAATTGTCAAAAGTGAAAAAATTTGGTTTGTCTTCCGAATGCACCATATTGGTAAATTTTTTAATAATCTTTTAAAAATAGTAAATGCCACTACTTTTGCAAAATTATTACAAGATCTATTATTCTAATAAGGGTTTGATAAAATACAGTAGACTGCCTACTGGTTTTTGGTTGCCAGTTTCCTCAAGTTAATTTCCGTGATTTACACACAAATTTATATACATACAAATACATATACACACATATACAATATATATATATATATATATATATATATATATATATATATATATATATATATATATATATATATATATATATATGCATATAAATAAAAAAACAAGTAAATGTAAATAATTTTACCTTGCACCTAGATCCACCAAGCCTGTATGGCACGTTTCAGTACTTCGGAAATCTAGAACTATCTAGAATCTCTAATCTGCAATGAAACAATACATATTATTGCACTTACCAAAACATGGATGAATGTAGAAAATACAGAACTATTAGCTGAATATCAAATAAATGGATTTAATCTATTTCACACAGGTAGATATATTAGACCGTGTATGTTAGGTAATACCTAACCTGTGCATGGACCACTGAGGCATCGAAAAAAAACACGGGCCATAGACCGGCTTGGGAAAAAAAAGTTCGTAAAACCCAGGGGCCATAGACCGGCTATTTAATCCCCTTGAACGGACATGAGCATGGACCACTGAGGCATCGAAAAAAACACGGGCCATAGACCGGCTTGGGGAAAAAAGAGTTTGTAAAACCCAGGGGCCATAGACCGGCTATTTAATCCCCTTGAACGGACCTGTGCATGGGCCACTGAGGCATCGAAAAAAAACACGGGCCATAGACCGGCTTGGGAAAAAAGCAAAATAGCCGGTCTATGGCCCGGCTGATGGCTGTGCATGGATGGCTAATGGCTGTTAGTTATGGAGCTAGGTTAGACTATGTATGTTTAAATCTCTGATTTAAACAGAGCCGGCTAATGGCAGTTAGTTATGGAGCTAGGTTAGACTATGTATGTTTAAATCTCTGATTTAAACAGAGCCGGCTAATGGCAGTTAGTTATGGAGCTAGGTTAGACTATGTATGTTTAAATCTCTGATTTAAACAGAGCCGGCTAATGGCTGTTAGTTATGGAGCTAGGTTAGACTATGTATGTTTAAATCTCTGATTTAAACAGAGCCGGCTAATGGCTGTTAGTTATGGAGCTAGGTTAGACTATGTATGTTTAAATCTCTGATTTAAACAGAGCCGGCTAATGGCTGTTAGTTATGGAGCTAGGTTAGACTATGTATGTTTAAATCTCTAATTTAACACTTTCGCGCTCCGTGGAAACTCGCGGTTGACAGGGGGATCGTGGCCCCTCCGTGCGGGTAAGCGCGCGGTGACACTCAAATGTGTATACTCGTTCCAGTTTTCTCACCTTAATTCTCGCGCTACGTCGCTCATTCTGGTATCATTGTGTTCGCAATTAAATTCTCTACAGGTGTGTATAAATATAATGTCCAAAAGCCTAGCGTGACTCCCAACAGCAAAGCGTAAAGTCGGCAAAAACGCACAAAATCAGTAACATGTGCATTCTCGTTCCATTTTTTTACCTTAATTCTCGTGCTACGTCGCTCATTTTGGTATCATTGTGTTCGCAATTAAATTCCCTACAGATGTGTATGAATAAAATGTACAAAAGGCTGGAGTGCCTCCCCGCAGAAAAGCCTAAAGTTACCCATGAACGATCACCATTTTGTACATTGCAACCTAATGTTCAACTCGTTCAATTTGATAACATCAAATTTCGTGCTACGTCGCTCGTTTTGGTATCAAATTGTTCGCAATAAAAAGGCGATTATTTTAAAACTAGTCCCAGAATAATAGAGCAATAACTGGATTTTTAACAAATATTTTAATTCTGGACGCTAATCATCACAAATTTATTTATATCTTTCCAGTGTTCTGACATAAATATTTGTGTTACATCTTTCATTTTGGTATCAAATTGTTCGCAATAAAAAGGCGCACATTTTAAAACAAGTCCCAAGATAATAGGACAATAAATAGAATTTTAACAAATATTTTAATATTCAGACCATAGACCTATTTATAATATTTCAAGTGTTTGGACATCAAGTTTCATGTTATATCTTTGATTTTGGTATCAAATTGTGTGCAATCTAAAGGCGCTTATTTTAAAACCACTACCAGATTGATCTGATAAAATTTAAATTTTTAAAAAATATTGTAATGAGTGACGCAGTATTGCGTCGTTGGAACACATTCAGTAGAAAAATAAATGACGAATTATTCAGTCTGTGGAACGCGAAAGTGTTAAACAGAGCCGGCTAATGGCTGTTAGTTATGGAGCTAGGTTAGACTATGTATGTTTAAATCTCTGATTTAAACAGAGCCGGCTAATGGCTGTTAGTTATGGAGCTAGGTTAGACTATGTATGTTTAAATCTCTGATTTAAACAGAGCCAGTGTTCAGTCAAATAACTGAATTTATCAAATCTTATCCTTGTATAATATACAAGCTGATGTGAGATCCCTGTCTACAGGTGGACTGGAACTTCTATCAACTAATCCATACATCCCACCTGTCCCTTACAGCCCACAATCTATCATTAGGAAAACCATGTGAGAAATCTTTAAGGAATTCTGATAAAGAAAGAGATCAAGGGGTGGTTCTAAATAGAAAACTATCACCTGAGGACCACATAAAGAACATTGTGTGAGGAGCCTATGCCATGCATTCCAACTTCAGTAGCATGTTGTGGGGTGCCCATATTGTGTGCCATCACATTTAAACCAACCAAGCCCACAAATACGTCAACATGGACCAGCATTACACCGTCTAACATACTCTGTCAGATGTAACAACTAAATTTGTGAATTCAAGACCTAATCTATTGTATAACACAGTGTTAGTACGAGAAAAACATTACTAACATTCGAAGCCGTGTTTTAAAATGGCGGCGGTCTTGTTGTACTGACGCTCCACACTGTGTGTTCGTTTGCTTGCGTATGATGAACGTGTGACAATTTACTACAACAATTATTTAATTATTCTTATTCTTTATTTTACTATTTTTAGGGTACATGAAATTTCAAACTTATTTGCACACAATAATATAATTGCATTGTCATAACCTTTATATATTATGGAAAATACGATGACATGAACGAAGTCAAAGTGAAGTTGAAGTCAAAGTCATTCGCCGAACGTATTAGTCATTTTTTTTCTCCCAAACGATAGGGGATAACAAATCCACAGAGAATATAAGTGTACAGTAAAGTCAATTTTATTCAGGAAAGTACATACATAGTTGATTTACAAACATAATGTTGGATTTATAGATAGAGCTAGTGCATACAATACCTAAAGCCACTATAGTAGGCATAGCATTTCAGGCAACCGGGCAGTATATATGGACCCCTTACTCAAATCTCTGAATATGTTAGATATTAAGTCCCTGCACATACTCTCATGTGTATTTTATATATATAAAACGCTGCACTGTAATGTCAATCCTGACCTTAAAAGCTTCCTAGAAGGTTGTAACAGATCCCATGAGCACCACACCAGAAACAAATACCTATTTGATATTCCAAGAGTACGACTTAGTCAAACTAGAAATGCTTTACAAATCAAGGGACCTCGAATGTGGAATGACCTTCCCAATTATGTTAAAAACTGTACCTCTCCCAACCAGTTTAAGATAAATAAAGATAAATTTATAAGTTAAGAAAAATTCCACAAATCAACAACCCTGTTACTGACCCAGTATTTACCCAAGTCTTTCCTAAATCTAAACTTATCCAATTTACAATACAATACAATACAATACAATTTTATTTAGGTAAGGTACATACATACAATAAATTTTTACAAGGATTGGTTGACTTATAGGTAGAGCTAGTACATACAATGCCTAAAGCCACTATTACGCAAAGCGTTTCGGGCATGATAAACTTAAATGACAAGCTTAATACTAATTGAGCATAATGAGTAGAATGAAAACAAGAAATGAAAACATAGATGAAAAAGCAGCACAAATACAATTATGTCGACAAACAGCACTCTTTAAAGAAAAAACAGACATTGGTTGACAATAGAAGGGTAAGGTAGGTTACAGGGAATTTATTAGGTATAGCTTCGCTTTTAACTTAAACTGGTTGAGAGAGGTACAGTCTTTAACATGGTTGGGAAGGTCATTCCACATTCTGGGCCCCTTGATTTGTAGAGCATTTCTAGTTTGATTAAGTCGTACTCTAGGAATATCAAAACTGTATTTATTTCTGGTGTGGTGCTCATGGGTTCTGTTACAACCTTCTATGAAGCTTTTGAGATCAGGATTGGCATTATAGTTTAGCATTTTATATATGTATAATACACATGAGAGAATGTGCAGTGACTTAATGTCTAACATATTCAGAGATTTGAGTAGGGGTACCGAGTGATGTCTGGGGCCAGAATTGGATATTGTCCTAATAGCAGCTTTGTTTCCTAATTTATACCCATTGTTTCGTGTTCTATCTTGTGTTGACAATTTTAATACCCTATTAATATCCCCTTTGTTATATCCATTCAGGAAATTGTGGTTGATCTCGAACCCATTGAAAATGTGACGACTTATACTGAATTTTGGGCGTTACAGGGCAAAAACATAAGAACAAAGGTAACTGCAGAAGGCCTATTGGCCCATACCAGCCAGCTCCTATCTATAACAGATAACATAACAAACATAACAACAGTAAAAACATTTAGTGTGTGTTTGACGCTCACTGATATGTTCCAGCGTTGTTTTATATATGGTGCTATTCTATCTTACGCTTTGTTGCTCTTTTATATCTATGGACTCATAGAACATTCTATTGTGAAAACATTGGCACAAAAATGAATGACGTACATACAATAATAATGTCAGGACAGTGAAATAATTATAAACTTTCAAAGCGCTGTATCGCCCATGTGTCGTCGTGTCACCAATACTGGGTAACAGTTCCGCCACTTCCCACACTCTTGCGGGTGGGCCGTGACCATTATTCTACGTTTATATTCATATCACCGTGTTGGGAATTTCATTGCGAGTCTATTGATACTAAAATTATCGCTGTAGGACAAGTGTGAAAGTGATAACAATCCCAAGAGTAAAAACATTTTGTTGCTCTTGGGCACTCACGGCGAGTCATCTACGTTATAATGTTATGTTATAAACGTTATAAATGCTACGTTATAGCTGATAAGTTAGCCAAAGAATCTGCCTTTAAAGGAGCCGTTGAGTGTAACCTTGGATTGTCAATGACCAATCTGAGAGCAGCAGTACACCGAGATCTTTAACAAGATCTTGTAGATCTGAGGCAAAGTGAAATTGACACCAGTAATTCCATCTATCATCATACTATCATACAAGAGGAGCCACACATCTATGGATCATCCAATAAAATCAGCAGACTTCTAGATGTTACTACTGCTCGGCTTAGACTCGGTTACAAGTATCTGTTGATGTGAGCACTTTAGTTTAGTCTGCCGTGTAAAGAAAAAAAGAGCATATCAATGGTATATCACAGAAAACGAATTTATCATAAACTCATGTATTTGTCTTATCATATTGAACTGCATTCATATTTTTAATATATAACAATATGAATATACAAATTTCTGTAAATCCCCTACCATGTTGGAATCTGTGGAAATGAATGAGCAAATGTGCTGGCTGAAGGCGCTGAAGGAAACCACATTGGTTTCATTTTGGATACAAATGTCCATGGAGATTCAAAATGGAAACTAATTATATAGTTGAACCTGCAGAGAGGAGTTTAAGAATCTGTGTTGAGAGTGATGGACACAGCCTTCACAATTATACTTCAGAGAATGTAAACATCTAAGAGTCATTAGAAATATGTGTAGAATAATAAACCCTACATTGTTTGAGTTAGGGAAAACATCATTTGTCATATATAGATACTAGCTGTTCCTAAAGATTCACCCATTTTGCACCAGCAAGATAACATATAAGATTTTAAGAGTTGACGAATGTTAATCTTCTTGTTTGATAAACTGTGAACTTGAGACATAGTTAATAAGAACATTCCAATATATATATACACAACAAAAAGTTTTCAGATTCTTTCACACCACTTTCCAGCAACTTATATAATTTATATGAATTATTTTAGGGAATAAT
Organism: Procambarus clarkii; assembly: GCF_040958095.1. NCBI lineage: Eukaryota > Metazoa > Arthropoda > Malacostraca > Decapoda > Cambaridae > Procambarus > Procambarus clarkii. The sequence goes on along the minus strand of NC_091176.1, from coordinate 45,986,456 downwards.
ACATAAATTATATATATAAACATGATATAGTGTTTAGTGGAATGCATAAGGAGTCAAATTGTGTTAAAAAGAGCGATTTTTAGAAAATTTGGAAAACTACTTTTTTCTGTTCATATTATAACTAAATGGATTTTAAAGGTTTCACTCAGCCAATATATATCATTCACAATTTATTAATGAATTTTACAAAAAAACACCATAAATTTTATATTTAAACATGTAAAAACTATTTGTTTTACATTTGGAACAAAATAATTGTAGAAAAACAATTTAAAATAAAACCTTTGTGTTTGGATTTTTTGAGTAAAAGTTTCTCAAAGGCTCTCCTGCACCATTCTCAATGCAAATCATTCCCACACCTATGGGAAAAGATAGGCGAACGTTGTGTAGATGATTTGTGTTTGCTGGGCAGGGCCTGTGAGGTTCACTGTTCTTGTCGGTTGTTTGGGTATATAATATTTTCCTGGGTGTGAGAGTATTGTTGCGTATGGCTTCTGTTAATCTCGACATAAATTGTATGTATATACTGCATACATTGTATTTTAAAGTAAAAGAAAATTGTACGAAGGCGATATGCAAACTAACCGTGAAATTGTAGATCAGTGTGTCATAAATGCTACACGTTAAAGTTACATTTTTCATTGAATTATTTATATGCAAAATAGCTTTCAAACGCTTGAGGAAGCGTTGCATCTCTATCTTCCTCTGGTCCAACACAGGGCCATTTCACAAGAATATTGCAGCACTCCATATTTTAGACACATTTCCGAGAGTTTCTACCGTCTTTATGAGCAAGGGATTGGTCGGCGTGATTAAAACTAACGGTGCCTCACAGTCTAGACGGAAACCATTAGATTTCCTGCAGGGTCATTACACAATGTTTATGTCCATGAATGTTGGATCAATTAAAAAAAATAATTATACAAAAAACTATAAAAATTACACTATGTACACCTTGTATGCTTGGGTGCCAAATCTAGTTGACTTAGCTGATTCTCTCATCCTCAGACGGGAGATAAGGCTCTTGAATTTTATCCCATATCTTAATTTATTTTAACGGGATGTCCCAAATGGATTGTTTCCCTGTTTTCCACGAGGCTGCAGCCTGTGCCGAGGACTTTCGAGGCTATAGTCTGCGAAGGATTAAAGAATCTATAGTCACGATGCTTAAAGAATTATTAAAGGGAGAATACAATCCCTGCTTCACAATGCAACACTGAATCATCTATGTAGGTACAATTTTCTTGACTAACTTTACTAATTCGTCAAATCCTGGAGTAGGATAAGAAAGCTGGTAAAGTGATGAGAGGGGTTGACAGTGGGCTGCACCTTACAATAGATTACATACGTATCCTGCCTCTGGCAGGTATGTGATTATCAGAAGGTACCATGCCGACCTGAGGAGGAATAGACACCTATAAGCCTTCCTGGAGCCAATTCTTGCAGTCATCTCTTAAGGGTCAGCATTATCCCCATGAGCCACTTGTCGGGTGACATCCCTAAGAACCGCTTGCTTCAGTAATTATTTTCCCTCCGTGGTGCCTCCTTGCCGTGGTGAGGGGGCTCACGTACACCTCCCAGGGACTGGTGTGGGTTGCCTTTGCCCCCCCTTGCCCTTGTGAGCCATCGGACCACCCGCTGGAGGGGTCGCCTGTGAGGGGGCCGCCCTGAGTGGATGGTTGGGTGTCCATGCTGGGGCAATAGGGGGAATGGGGGTCTTAGCACCAGTGTGGAAGAATGGACGATGTAGTAGGACTCCCCTGTTGAAAAGGGGGAGCACCGCTGGGGACGACGCACCCTTCCTGCACTGGCCCGCGCTCAGCCTCCCTGGTAGGTGGTATCCCTTGGTACCAGGTACCAAACTTTTTATATTGTTTTCTGCATGGATGACAACACGACTTCTCTTATCCAGGCTCATGGGGTGGACGACCAGGCCCCTGAGTCGGACTGTCCTGGAAGACCGGGATCTGTAGCCCCCACTACAGGGCCCGGTTTAGGCCCAGACTGGACTCTTCCTCCCTGCTCCCCTCCCTCCTCTGTGGTTGGGTCGAGCCCCAAGCCTGCTGTGGTGACCGCCTCGTCCCCTTCCACGGCTCCATCTCTTATTTTGACTACTGCTCCTTTTGACCCGTCTTTCTCTGAAGGTTCTCATCGCCGTCCCCGCCATGGCCGCTCTCGTATGCTCCCTTCCCATACTAATTCGTACCATGCTTTGTTTGGTCCTTTTACGTGGACTAAGTACTTTGACCTCCATCCTTTAGATTCAACTCCTGACGGTTTTTTCCTTCATAGGATCTTGTGGATTCTGTGGATGCCTCTATCACCTTCAACCCCACACGTCTTGGTACACATGTCGTTGCTGCTCCTTCTCAGGATGCGGCCGCCCGCTTGGCCGCCTTATCCTGCCTTGGCGAGACCCCTGTTTGGGTCTCAAAGAACACACACTGTTAAATGCCAGTGTTGGCACTGTTCTCCTCTCGCACCATGTTGCGACCGGTGTTAGGAATCTGAAAGACTGCCACGAGGATATCGAGCATATCCTCGAGGCCCAGGGTCATTCTGTCCTCCAGGTGGATACGTTTACTCGTCCCCCTCGTGGTCATCGCCGTCTGCCCCTTCGGGTTGTGAAGATTACCTTTGATGGTAGGACCCTTCCGTCCTCTGTCATTCTTGCTGGTGCCAGATGCTCTGTCCAGGAGTATATTCCATCTCCTCGGCTCTGCAACAAGTGTTGGAGGTTTGGGCATAGTGCCCTCAAATGGTCTAGTCCTGTTTCTCTCTGCCCCATGTGTGGAGACGAGGGGCACTAAGTTGGAGTGCACTTCTCCCCAGGCCCGCTGCCTCAATTGCAGCGAGGCCCACCCTACCTTCTCCCGCACGTGTATACGTTACAAACTTGAGGCGGCTGTCCTCAACTTAAACCGAGACAGTTTGTTATTTCCTGAGGCTCAGCGTCAAGTTCATTGTCTGCCCTCTTTCGCTGGTGTCTCCTATGCTCGCGTGGTGCGCTCTTCCTCTCCTCGTTCATTCTGCCTTCCTCAGTCTTACAACCGTTTCCTAGCCTTAGACCCGGACACGCCCACCACCACCTCCCCCGTTTCCCTCCGTTCTGTCCCTGAGGGTCCCCCTCAGGGACAGAACGCATCCTCTTTGTTACACATCACCAGGAAGCAGCCCGTAGCAGCTGTAACTCCCAGGTACCTATTTACTGCTAGGTGAACAGGAGCATCAGAGAAATAATTTATTTGCCCATTTGTCTCTGCCTCCACTGGGGACCGAACGCGGACCCTCAGGACTACGAATCCAAAGCGTTGTCCACTCCACTGTCAGGCTCCCAGCTTTCAGGCAGTTCAGCCATATATCCTGTATATTGATGTGTCTGATTAAGGTGCGGGGGGGGGGGGCAGTATTATTTAAAAAAGTGAGAGATACACTGGATGATCGACAGTATTTTTTCCAGGAAGTTTGATAAACCCCAGAGAAACTATTCAGTGGTGGAAAAGGAAGCCTTGGCATTAATCCTAGCTTGCCATAAAATATGTTATGGAGAGCGATGCGATTAAATTTGAGAGTAACTAGTCACCCAATAAAAATCCCCAGCTCTGTACTAATGCACAGAAAACTGGGGTAATCTTAAAACAATGACTACACAAATCTCCAGTAATATACAAGATAAAATGAGCTCCACTACAATCATACACTCCATGAACACCACTTGACTTGCTCAGGATGTATGCAGTTTCTTGTGCACCAAGCTATCTATAAAACACCCTAATAAGAATCTCCCACTCTACTGGTGAATACTAAACTGAATGGCAATTACACTTCATGTACAAGCACATTGAAAAAGCCTATTACCTAGTTTATAGGACAAAACAACTTATAAGTACCAAGGCCACAGATCACCAGGCCATGTCGCCATACTGCCTCCCAGTCGACAACAGACTCCAAAAGCTCGCGCTTCTAGCTGCATGCGTCCTGCAGTCAGACGACTGTGTTCGAGCGCCTAGGCCTAGTAATTTCCCTACCAGGCCATCTCTAACTATCCTTCATAGGTTAATCATTTGAGAGGTAGAGAAGTAGAGGTGCATTCAGTCACAAACACCTCCGGTAAAGGTCTAATTAACGCAGTGATGGCTGTGCCAGGCAGCTGGAATGGTGGAGGGTTGAGATGTTCCTAATGTGTGTGCTTACACAGCAGCCACTCACACAGCGGGTAGTGTTGGCAACCCATGCAGTCCACACTTGTGCGTACTGGCTTCTTAGTTCTTTTTCTGGGCTAAAGTGACAGTGAAGAGCAAGTTGTGTGGAAGTTTTAAAGTGGTGGGAGAAAAGGGACTGAGAATGGATTTATTCTAAAGATTAGTATTTAGTCTGCAGAGTTTCACGAGGATTCTTGCTAGTTTTTTAAAGTAATTGGGCGAGGGAATAGTGTACTGTACAGCTAGATGATGTAGCTAACATAGAGACTGTTGAAAGAATATAGGTTTATTTGGTAAGACTTATGTTAATAAGGACCACATATACCTGACAAATAATTGTGTCCATCAACAATGTGTATTGAAAAAATATGTACATTTAAAATGACTGCTAGATTTTTTTGTGTCACCAGTAATGAAAAACAAAATGGTGTAGTTGTAACTAGCAGCTTCTGCCCATGTGAGTTGACAAGAAAAGTCAACATGCATCGGAACTCTGAAACGAAGCGTGCTATTGCAAGGAAATTAGAGGCCAGGACTGGAAGCTCAACTCCAGCCTGTTACTCCAACGTGTGTTGCGGTAGACAGCACAGCGGCACTGCTGAAGCTAGACAGTGAATGGTGTAGATGGAAATTCTTGATGGCTGTGCCAGAAGCACAACCCCAAGGCCAGTTTGTGGTACACTGGCACAGCTCTCAATATTGCCACGTTCACTCAAGTCTCAAAATGAGAGGGAGTTAACTCGCTTTCTTAGTTTAGGCCCTGACGTTGGTGGGGGTAGCCACAGCAGTACCAGAAATATGAAATTTTGATATTTTCTGTGATTGCTGTTGCCCCAACACTATCTGGAGTTAAGGCACTTCCAAAGTTAAGAAAATACAAAAAGAGGTGTTATTCAAATCTGTAACTTTTGTGAAACTTTCTCTTCCTTTCTTTTCTTTCAGTACATTTTCTTCACTGAATTTTGTGCAAACGAATCTAGATTGAAGAAATTTTATGGAAAAGATGTAGTTATTAGGCAAGCCTTAGTTGTAAGTGTAACCAATAGACCTGAAGGAGCTATAAATAGAAGGAGCTGTGTCCAGTGGATGTTGAGCAGGCAAGGTGTTGAAGCCTTCTCCCCTCTCCTACCTCACACCACTTAAAGGTGGTGATAACATTCACCCTTTGAGGTGCTCTTGTGCTGCCCTGACACACAAGTCTTGGTTGAGATGATGGTATTAACTGGCACACCTTTGTGTGCTGACCTTGCACTCTGAAATAGCTGCTCAGGTGCATCACCCAGGGCTGTTGAGTAAGGTTAATCTTTTGAAATGTGATTTTTTGCAAATTATGTAAGAGATGAAAATAGTTATAGCAATGAATGTGCCCATTCCAAACGTCTTTTCTGTGCTCCGGAGGGGACGAGTAGGAAGACTTCAGCAAACTTGCGTCCCTGTTGAGGTGTAGCATTCTGGAGTCCTCCATGCCCCTGCAACTTTCCCCCTTCCCCGTCCTACTGCACCACACACGCCACCGCTTCACCCAGGCTCTAGTATAACATATAAATAGTTCAAAACAAATATATAATACCACATTTAATTTTGTTATTGTGGCTCAAGTTCATCAAGCGACTGAATAAGTATGTGACATAAATGTAACCATATTGACCATTCATGTGGTCTAGCTGTTTGGATTGGCTCTTGATATGTAACCAAATGTCAATGGTGGCGGTTTAGAATTTTTGAGAGAGCGCGAGAGTGTACTTACCTAATTGTACTTGCTGGCGTTGAACTCTGGTTCTTTGGCCCCGCCTTTCAACTGTCAATCAACTAATGTACAGGTTCCGGAGCATACTGGACTATCATATCTACACTTGAAGCTGTGTATGTTGTCAGCCTTCACCACATCACTGCCTAATGCATTCCATTTGTCTACTACTGACACTGAAAAAATTAAATTCTAACGTCTCTATGGCTCATTTGGGCACTCAATTTCCACCTGTGTCCTCTAGTTCGTGTGCCCATTGTGGTAAATAGTCTGTCTTAATTTACCCTATCAATTCGTGAGAATCTTTCATGTGGTGATCATGTCCGCTCTAACTCTTCTGTCTCCCAGTGACGAGGTTTAATTCCAGTAGTCTCTCCTCGTAGCACATCCCCCTCGGGTACAGGTGCCCGTATCGTTCGGATACTAGTCTGGTGGGAAACCTTTGAACTTTTTCCAGTTTAGTTTCATGATTGACAGGAAATGGACTCCATGCTGGAGCCCACATACTCCAGGATTGGTCTGACATAGGTGGTATACAAAGTTCTGAAAGATTCCTTACACAAGTTTCTAAAGGAACCTTATGTTAGCCACCCCTCCGTGGTGAGGGGCTCACGTACACCTCCTTGGGACCGGTGTGGGTTGCCTGTGCCCCTCTCCTGCCCCCTCTTTGGGTGGTGTACGTGCTGAAGGGCACCATGTAGGGGCCTTGTGAGCCATCGGACCACCCGCTGGAGGGGTCGCCTGTGAGAGGCCGCCCTGAGTGGATGATTGGGTGTCCAGGCTAGCGCAATAGGGAGACTGGGGTCTTAGCACCAGTGTGGGAGAATGAACGAAGTAGTAGGACTCCCTTGTTGAAAAGGGGGAGCACCGCTGGGGATGACACACCCTTCCTGCACTGGCCCGCGCTCGGCCTCCCTGGCTGCCCTGGTAGGTCGTATCCCTTGGTTCAGGACCCATCCCTTATATATTGGTTTGCTGTATGGTTGACGACTTGACTTCTCTAACCCAGGCTCATAGGGTGGGCGATCTGGCCCCTGAGTCGAACCGTCCTGGAAGACCAGGATTTGTAGCTCCCGCTACAGGACCCGGTTTAGGCCCAGACCGGACTCTTCCTCCCTGCTCCTTTCCCTCCTCTGTGGTTGGGTCGAGCCCCAAGCCTGCTGTGGTGACTGTCTCGTTCCCTTGCACGGCTCCATCTCTTCTTGTGACTACTGCACCTTTCGACCCGTCTCTCTCTAAGGGTTCTCGTCGCCGTCCCCGCCACGGCCGCTCTCGTATGCTCCCTTCCCATCCTACTTCGTTCCATGCTTTGTTTGGTCCTGCTACATGGACTAAGTACTTTGACCTCCTACCTTTGGATTGAACTCCTCCTGACGATTTTTCCCTTCATAGGCATCTTGTCGATTCCGTGGATGCCTCTGTCACCTTCAACCCCACTCGTCTTGGTATCCATGTCGTTGCTGCTCCTTCTCAGGATGTGGCCGCCCACTTGGCCGCGTTATCCTGCCTTGGCGAGACCCCTGTTCGGGTCTCTAAGAACGCTCGGTTGAATGCCAGTGTTGGCACTGTTCTCCTCCAACACCATGTTGCGACCGGTGTTAGGGATCTCAAGGACTGCCACGAGGATATCAAGCATATCCTTGAGGCCCAGGGTCATTCTATCCTCCAGGTGGATACGTTTACTCGTCCCCCTCGTGGTCATCGCCGTCTGCCCCTTCGGGTTGTAAAGGTTATCTTTGATGGTAGGACCCTTCCGCCCTCTGTCATTCTTGCTGGTGCCAGGTGCTCCGTTCAGGAATATATTCCATCTCCGAGGCTCTGCGGTAAGTGCTGGAGGTTTGGGCATGGTGCCCTCAAATGCTCTAGTCCTGTCTCTCTCTGTCCCCTGTGTGGAGGCGAGGGTCACTAAGTTGGAGTGCACTTCTCCCCAGGCCCTCTGCCTCAATTACGGTGAGGCCCACCCTACCTTCTCCCTCGTGTGTATTCGTTACAAACTTGAGGCGGCCGTCCTCAACTTGAAGCATCGGGACCGTTTGTCTTTTCCTGAGGCTCGGCGCCAGGTTCATCGTCTCCCCTCTTTCGCTGGTGTCTCCTATGCTCGCGTGTTGCGCTCTTCCTCTCCTCGTTCTTCCCACCTTCCTCAGTCTCACAACTGTTTCCGAGCCTTAGACCCGGACACGCCCACCATCACCTCCCCTGTCCCCCCATTCTGTTCCGAAGGGTCCCCCTCCTGGTTCTCTGTCTAGGGCTCCCCTTCTTTCTACCCAGTCTGTCACGTCTCCTGTGTCTTCTTTCTCCTCTCCCTCTGGTCCTCCTTCCCGTCATTCTCTTCCGTCTCTTGGCTCTCCACGCCGCCTGACTGTGCGGGCCGACGTCCATCGCTCTCCTGATGGTTGTGTTGTTCGCTCTCGCTCCTCTTCTCCTATCGAGACGCTGGAGTCTGTTGCCCAGTACATTGCTGCTGGGACGCCCATATCTTTGAGTCAGAAGCGGAAACATGGCTCCTCTCCTTCCTCCTCCCTTGTCGGTAAGAAGGCTTTGCTTTCTTCTTTACCCCCTATCTCTGATTCTATCGTCCCTTCCCCTCCTGCTTCGGTGGTGGAGCCCCTGTTCCTACTGTAGGGGTTTCTTTAGCCCCTGGTTCCATCTCGGTTACTGCCTTGCTGAGGTGTGCTCCCCTCTTTCTGCCTCTCCTCCTCCAGACCCTGCTCGTCCACCTCTGGTCTGTCCTCTCCCTTCTTTCCCTCCTTTACTCAGTTTACCCATGCCCCCTAACCCTGACTTCGTTGACCCTGATCCTGACTCTGCTTTTTTAGTGCGCTGTGTTCCTTCTTCACCTTTGTTTCTTCTTTGCTCTCTGTTGCCCTCCTCTCTCTCTTTGCTGATGTCTTTTCTTTAGTGGAACATCCGTGGATTTTACGCCAATTTCCTTGACCTCCAACTTCTCATTTCACAGTTTCGCCCTTTTGTGTCTGTCTCCAGGAGCCGATGCTTGGTTCTCGTCCTGGTCGCTTCCGTGGCTATTCTTTTCTCTCCCCGTCCATAATTCTTCTGCTCTCTTGATTCGTTCCGATGTTCCCTTTGTCCCCTTACTTTTTTCCTCGCCTCTCCACTGTTTTGCCGCCCGTGTCTTTGTGTGTAGATGGTACACTGTTTGTTCCATTTATCTCCCCCCCCACTGTCCCACTTTCTCTTCCCGATCTTAAACACCCCCTAGACTCCTTGCCGGAGCCTATGCTCCTGCTGGGTGATTTCAACTGTCGTCATGCCCTTTGGGGTTATGTGCTGACAAACACCTGGATCGCCTCCTTGAACCTTTCATCCTCTCTTCTTCCCTGTCCCTTCTTAATTCTGGTGAGCCCACTCATTTGGACTCTCGGACTTGCTCCCTTTCTTGTCTCGATCTTTCTCTGTGCTCGTCATTCCTTTCCTTAGATTTCGGGTGGCGAGTCCTTGATGACCTCCATGGCAGTGACCATTTTCCTATCCTTGTCACTTTTTTCTCCTTTCGCCCTCCTCTCTCCTTACCTTGGTGGCGGTTTGCCGAGGCTGACTGGCGCCTCTTTACTCTCCGTGCTACTATTTCCGACCTCTCCGTTTTACCTCTCCCTCGCGCCCTCCTTCTTTTTCATGACACTGTCTTTGACGCTGCCCTCCACTCTACTCCTTGCTCTTCCTCTTGGGGAATGCAGAAGTGCGTTCCCTGGTGGAGTTTGGACTGTGCTCGGGCTGTCCGCTGTAAGCGTGCAGCCTGGAAGAGACATCGCCGCCGGCAGACGGTTGAGTCTTTTCTTTTGTTTCGGAAGGCGAGTGCGGTGGCTCTTAGGACCATCCGTGCGGCTAAACGTGCTTGCTGGGCGTTTTATGTCTCCACCGTTACGTCCGAAACTCCTCTTCCATTGGTCTGGAAGCGTATCCGCAAGATTGCGGGTAAGTTCGTTCCCGATGTCTCACCGGTCTTTCGCCTCCATGGTGCTCTTGTGGAGGACCCGTTGCAGGTTGCGACCGAACTGGATTCCCATTTTTCCTCTGTTAGTTCTGGTTCTTATCTCCCCCAATCCTTCCTTCTTCGTAAGCCTCTCCTTGAATCTCGTCCTTTAAATTTCTCTACTTGGCTTCACCTTCCCTATAATGATCCCTTCTCTCTCTCTGAACTTCAATCTGCCCTAGCCCTTTGTGGTTCTACGGCAGCGGGCTCCAATGGCATTCATTATGAAATGCTTCGCCATCTTCCTCCATGCACGTCTCGGTATTTACTGAGTCTGTACAATCGGGTCTGGGAGTCGTCGTCAGTCCCTGAAGACTGGCTCGATGCTGTTGTCCTCCCTGTTCGGAAACCAGGGTCTCTCGGGTCATCCCCCAAGGACTTCCGCCCTATTGCCCTCACGAGTTGTGTCTGCAAGCTCTTTGAACGTACAGCCTATGACAGGATTAGTGAGACCATTCCACATTCTGGGTCCCTTGATTTGTAGAGCATTTCTAGTTTGGTTAAGTCGCACTCTTGGAATATCAAATAGGTATTTGTTTCTGGTGTGATGCACATGGGTTTTGTTACAACCTTCTAGGAAGCTTCTAAGGTCAGGATTGACATTGCAGTTCAGAGTTTTAAATATATAGAGTATGCATGAGAGGATGTGCAGTGACTTAATATCTAACATATTCAAAGATTTGAGTAAGGGTACTGAGTGCTGTCTGGAGCCAGAGTTAGATATTGTTCTAATAGCAGCTTTGTGTTGAATAATTAGAGGACGTAAATGATTTTGTGTAGTAGAACCCCAAGCACAAATACCATAATTGAGATAAGGATAGATGAAAGAGTAATAGAGCGTCACCAGGGCAGAGCGAGGTACATAATATCTGATCTTAGAAAGGATGCCAACAGTTTTAGAAACTTTTTTTTTATATATTTAGAATGTGTCCCCTGGAAATTCAGCTTGTGGTCAATGAGAATGCCAAGGAATTTTCCATCTACTTTGTTACTAATTTGGATATTGTTTATTATTAGATTAATTTGATTGGAGGATTTATTGACAAACAAAATATAGAAAGTGTATGAAATATAAAAAATTAAATATAGAAATGTATTGTCATTTGCTGTTACTGCCTCAATTCAGTAATCTTCATTATACTTTATTTGCTTCTATTATACGTTAATTTTCATTTACATTTATTTACTTTTGTTTTTCTTGTTTCCTTTCCTTTTTTATCATAATTGTTTTACATATTTAGTTGATTTAGTATTTTACTGCTCTGTAATTGCATACCTTATTGTACCTTGACTACATTGCATCCACATGCAAGCTGATATTGATCATGAACAAAATCAACTGTCACAAATTTATAAAAAACCCCATACAGATCATCACTACTGCAGGTATTACACAGCACACCAGGCAAAAAACAAACACCAAAATAACACATCAGTTTTCAACCAAAATGTTAGATCACTTGGTAAACATTTTAATGATATAAATGCTTTACTCACAACCCTTGGTACTAAACTATCGTTCATTATTTTAACAGAAGCCGGGCTAAGTAAAGACCATACCCAACTTTACAAATTAGCTGGACCTAGATTCACGAAGCTCCATGTATTTCTTCGTAAGTAGGTGTGCTACGAAGGTTCATAAGTAACGGCTAAGAACGCGACTACATGCAATTCAGAAAGCCGTACTTACGAAGTTATTAGCAACTCTCAAGAAGTCATGCTAGATGTCACTAGGGCTATTCGTTTGGCCAATCAGAGAGCAGGCAACATTCTTCATCTTGATGATTTAGCCAATCACGATGCTGGCTTATCGGAGCTCACCTGCCACCTATTTACGTCGAATTTTCTTATAAAATTAGTATATTTTGAAGTAAAACTATGTTTTTTCAACTTCTACAGCCAGCATCGACCTTGTAGTAAACAAATATGTTACATTTTTTATTTACCTATGTAATTCTAAGAGATACTGTGTAGCTTTCCTTGTCGATCGGAAGATGCACTGACAATTATTGTATATATTTACCTGAATTTACTCAAGGGCCATTAATTATCTAGTGGCCCTTGGGTAAATGGACAGAATCCCGGCGGCTTGTTAAAGGGCCCGCCAATTGTCTTAATGATATTTTTCAGCATTATTTTGGCATTTACGGCTTCAGCGGGTATAGGTGGTTCCATGGGTTTATAACCCTCTTTGCAAAAAAACATCTGTTTTCAGTCGTACTTGAGAGGACATACTCTCCATCACTATTTCTGTGATTGCCCTGTTATCAGGGACTTCAGACCAAATGGTATAAGGTACTTTAGGCTCTGTAATTACTTCATACACTCAGGACTATTGGAAGATATTTTTGTGCTGCACCCAGATTTTGCCAGTGGAGGCTAATAGATCAGCCTTATATTTCTTGTTCCCTCCTGATTCCATGTATGACTAGCCTTCCTGTGAGGTGGGGGATGTTTGATGAGCTTGTAGCTGTTTTTTTTTTGTCCACACTGTTTGGTCTTTCATACAGAATAGGAAAGCAGCACATTGCTGTGTATACCTAAGCATGTTAAAAAAATACATTGTTTGAGAGGAGTTATGTAGAAACTAGTAAGAGTAATTATAATATAATGTTTCCATGATTCAGTGCTTACCTCTTGTGAAAATCGTGAAGTTGTTGTTTAGTCAGAGTTCATTTGTTTTTTGTATTGAGGCAGGTATTTTCTCTCTTGATTCCATGTATGCCTAATCATCCTGTGAGATGAGAGTATCAGATGAATTTATAGATAGTTTTTTATCTACACTGTGTAATCTTCCATATAGAATAGGGTAGCAGCACATTGCTGTGTATACCTAAGCTTCTTAATAAAAAAATTGAGTAATTAAGATTTTAAATTATAGTTTGTATTATTACCAGTATTATCCTAATTAATTAATGTTAACCATGGGTCATTAAGATCTCATGTTGATATGTAATAGTCATATTTCTTTTGAATCATTCATTAAATTGTGCATTATGTCTGTGAAGGATCTAGATCCCTAAGCTAGTTTTTCCTAGTTTCTAGATTAGGCTAGGCACTCTAGAAACTGAAGCTTTCAAAATAACATATGCTTGTTGGGTGTTCAATGAAAGCTTGTGTTACAAACTATCACTTGAGAGTAGTTAGAAGTATGTGATTGCTCTGTAGAGAGAATTACAGAGATTTTCCTGTTTCTGTGAAAAAGGATGGGAGTTGAGAGTGGAGTGGTGTAGGGAGGTACTTGACTCTCCCAATGGTTTTACAGGGGGAGGGGAGGGGCAGTGGGGTAGGCCTCACCCTCCTTGTGACGTCACAGGACGCCGAGGGTGACAGAGAGAGGTGATTGGGCCCGGCACGTGTGGTCCAAGCCTAGTTTTGGCGCGAAGAGCTATGAGTGGGTCCGGCACGAGGAACAGTGCCGGCTTAGTGCTGATTGGTCTAGGCATGGTAGTAAGGAGGTATGGGCATCTTGAGTTCCCTTAGCCCGCCAAATCTTCAGTCTGAGCAGGGTAGCAGGTGGACTAGGACGTGTCTGGGTGGAGGAGGGGGGGGGGCGTTTTCCCCCTCCACCCTGTTAATCGCGGACGCTACCGTGTTAACTAGCAGGGATGGCACCCCTGCTATCCCTGGTTGTGTCAAGGCCCAATTAGGTGAATTGGGGCCAAGGATTTACGGAAGAAACAGTAATAAGGCTAGAGAAACAGTTGACTGTGTTCACCAATGGGGCAGCTGGAGCCTCATGGTGTAACAGGTGGATCGATTATCCTGTCTAGTGGCAATGGACAATTGGTGTTGGGCAGTGTAAGCGAGTGTGATATTACAGGCCCATGTTGGACTTTGCATTCCGCCAGGCTGCGTCAGTATGGGGACGCCGCCGGCCATTGTCACCCCAGTGTAGAACAAGGCAGGTTCTAGAGTGATGGGGTTGAGATTCCCCAGCCACGTGGGTACTCCTGTGGGCGGCACCCATGTGCACGCCCGCCCGCGGGTGGAGGCCACCCACCCAGGCCAAACACCACCCCGCCTGCCAGCCCGGCCGGTGGGGTGTTATGACGTCATGCGCTACCCGTGTCCACCCAGGCCACCAGCACGCCGGCCACCCCAGGCCACCCAACCCCCCTCTCTCAGCTCGGGAGGGGCGCTGTGGCCACATGCCTTGGCCACATGTTTTGGCCACCTTCCCTGGACATTCTAGGGCCACACCTTACACGAGGAGCGAGCTAAGTGTTTACAGCCAGAGAGGTAGTGACCAGGGAAAGGATTGTTGAGGATTTAAGGAGCCGTGAGTACAATAAAAGTTGTTACAGTGAGGAAGCAGCTGAGAGACAGCTGTCTGTACTGTCGTCCAGGTGACTGGTTGGGATGTACCTGGAGATGGATGTTGTACACGGTACCACACAAGTAGTTATATATATATATATATATATATATATTTATATAAGTGTGTAGATTGACTAGAGTATGTGACCAGTCAGTGTAGAGATTTACCATATAAGTGATCCAGCCTGTCGATTCTTATAATCGTTCAGGCTGGATTAATGCATAGAGTACCGTAAAATTATAATCATTAGAGGTAGGCAGGGATGTCAGTGGGAACTCCTGAAGTCTGTGTAGGTAGTTGCACACTACTTGGTGATATAATTTTCATTGATTATGTGAATGCCATTTCTATGTGTTCATTTGCATGCTATGTACTGTGTTGTGTGGTAAGTCAGTAGGTGTGATTGCTGACTGATTGCCTAATGATGTCATTAGCATGTGGGGTATGCTGACGGCATCATTATGTTGCAGGTTTGTGCAGTGTTGTTTCAGTTTATACAATATTATTGCCCCAGGAACTGTGTTGAGGGTTTAAGGGACCTCTAGGATTATTCAGGAGAATTCACAGTACTTATTGAGAGCAGGCAATTGATGGGTTAATTGCCTGGCTGAGGTATGTGTGTGTTCACAGTATTCCTGTGCAATCAGGTACAAAAGTAAAAGAGGGGGAGGGGCAGTAATATTAGTATACTTGTGTGTGTTGCACAACCGTGTGTTTTTATTGTGTGGGCACAGTAATTAGCGAGTTGCAGTAGCCGCAACCATATGTGGGTAGTGCTGTTATGATGTTGCATGCCATTATAGTGTGACCTATGTAACGCTGGGGTTACCTTGTTTCTTTAAGTTGTGTTGAGGACTTAAGGATTCAGTGAGTTAATTAAGTAAGGGGTAATTAACTGGATAAGGGGTGCACACTTAGTATTGTGGAGTGAGTGGGGGCTGTTATAAGAGAGAACAGTGTTGAGCTAGAATGAGATACGTCTCGGGAGCAATTAATTGTCCATGTGACAATTAATTGACCACTCTAGCTAATTATATAATTAGCCTTCTCATCATGAATTCACGTAGTGGGAGAGGATCTGTCAGAGTCTGTCAGTACTTGTGTTAACGTAATATGCTCGAGACTAATTACCTTTCAGGGGTTATAGCAATTAGTGGTTCATGTTAATTAGTGGAGTAATTAGCATTGGAGAGCTCCGGTACTCGGTAAAGCGAGGTCATGGAGCTAGCATAAATCGTTGTATTAATCATATCCTGTCTGAGGACAGTGGATTATTGGCACATCTTGTTAATTAGGGTAATTAACTCCTTTCCCGTGAATCCACAGTGTTTGATGAGACCTGCTTAGGCAGTGCGGAGTGAGATGTATTTCTGGATGATTAATTATCGGTCCTGGTGACCGTTAGTTAATGGCTCAAGTAATTAGTTCCCTAATTAAGGTAATTAACACTCACTAGTAAATTTTTGACACAGACTGTGGAGAAGCTACCAAGTTAGGGTAGGCTTAGTTAACGTAACTCAATGGGGATGTAATTAGTGGTCCGTTTGACCTTAATTGAGAATTACTCACTGAATACTTGCAAGGAGTCAAGTGTGGTGTAATATGTTGAGTTATTGTTAACAAGAGAGAGACAAGTGTTAATGATTAGCGTAGGGACGTGTAAAGGCAACAGTCACATTGAACTTCACGCAGTGGAGGAATTGTCAAGTGAAGACTAACGTAGTGTTAATGATTTAACGAGCTGTCGTTAATTGAGTGATTAACGTAAGGGGTTGACGGTCTGTTATGATCGGAGTCAATTGCGCTGTAATTAAGCTTCCGTAATTCGTTGGACTGATCAGCTCTGTCTGCGGACAGAATGATTAAGCACTCGTAGCTAATTAAAGATAATTAGTAATCGCCACTTAGTGAATTCACCAGGTGTTGATGTTGTTGTTTACACGGAGTATTTGAACATTGTTTGTGATTACCGTAGTACTTTGTTGCTGACTGCTGCGGTCAGCCAATTAACGTAATTAATCACTTCAGGCAATTTCTTTTGGTTGTCGTCTGGTGACGAGAGTAGAGTCATCTAGGGATCTGTGGAGCTGTGTCCCAGAATCCCGCCTTGCCTGTCTGTGTATCGGGTTACAACAGGACAACTTCTTATTGGGAGTTGCAAAGAGTGTTCACACTGGGTTGTGATAGGGGGGAGTCACTGTAGACTTCCGCCTAGTTTCGTGGGTCTCTCCTGGGGGGCGGGAGGACCCCTAAGTTTGTGATTATAGTAGCTGTCAGGGAAACCGAGACACTATTGATTGCCTGCTTGTGTCTTTGTCTTCAGTGGATCCTTCATTTGTTCAGTTAGTTCATGTTGTCAGCCCGAAGTGTCAGCAAGATGGAGCCTGCTGTCACTTCTCGAGGGGCTGTTGAATAGCTGTGTTGCAAATGCCACTTGATGTACAATAACGTAACCATTCGCTGTGGTGAAACTTAGTCTGTGATATTTTCCTTTGTTTTGCAATATTGCAGTCATCAGTGAGCACACCTGTGTTCACAGTTAGTTCAGTATGCAGCCTCACAGCAAGGGTTGCTATTTAGCTGTTTGTTATCAGTGCCACTGGATTGACATTAACGTAATGTAAACTCGGTAATGTAGTAGTTAGTCTCTTGTTATTAATAAATTGTTGTGTTATAGAAAACAGTCTTTGATGTCAACCCTTCAACCTATATTATTTCATCATATTTCTGCATATTATTATTAAATGTTGATGTGATCTTGATAAGGCGGCTGTTCTTGGGAATTCGAATTCCATTTCATAGCGCCACATCAAATATAAATATTTGATTGTGCGAACCCGTCGGTTACCCTTTATTAGTTTTAACGTCCTGTTTAACTAGGAGGAGCCAGCGGCCTATTGTGGACAGGTTTTCTCCCTTGGTGGTGGAGGCCTGGCGGTTTGCTCCCGCTTTTCCCTTTTTCTACTGGACTCATGCTTAACTGCCGTAAGCAGACTTTAAACTTGTAGTCCACCTCTTAAGGGAGGTAGGCGTAGAGAAAAATCTCACAATGTCTCAATTTTTCACTTCTTTGGATATACTGTACAGTACAAAAAGATAGGATAACAATAAACCAATAATATTTCTTTCATTATATTTTTTATTTAAATAACAGCATCACTATTTTTACAGCTGACATTATTTGTTTTACTCACAGTTGCATTATTTGTTAAAAAAAAAAATGGTTTATTGTTATACACAAACGGTGCTACATAGCCTTCCCAGCTTGGTGCCTTCTTTGATAATTACTTACTGATTGTTACACACAGCCAAATTGTGTAACAGGAAGAGGTCTTGGACCCCTTGCTTCTCCCCCCCCCTCTCTTTTTTAATTGGCCATAATAGTCCATATAGTGATAATTATAGGCCTAAGTATTCCATGACAAAAGTTGTTGAAGTTTTTACCCCTTACCTAACATTTGTGAAGCATATTTTTGTTTTATTTCTCACCGACTTTAGGTCACGTCGAGGTCGAGGGAGGGGGAAGACGTACCGTGCGCGCTCCGTTAAAATCGTGTCATAAACCGGGATTCTTAGACTACTGCCATGGATTACTGATTACAGACATAACAAAGTGCATAGTGACCCGCTGGAAAATTGAAATAGTCATTATCAATAGAACTTTGTGCTAAATAGAGAATAAACGGGAGTCACGTGTGAGCCAGTGAACGAGGCTTTGTGTACATGCGTGTATTAGGAAAAAAAAATAGTGAATGGTGATTCGTGGAACAGTGATGTGGAACAGGTATCACAACAACATATAAGTTGGAAGTGAAGGAAAATCGTGCATAGAATATTATAAATATAGAATACTAGAAATATAGAATAGTGGCAAGAGGCGGCATCAGTAGTTATAAATCGGGTAACTGGAAACTGGTGACATCAACCTGGGACAACAAGAGGTCACCTGTATTCACCGGGGACCAGCTTCGCTACCCTACGCTAAGTACCTGCCAGTAAAGTTTGAACAAAATAACATACATAATATTACTAATATACGGTATACATAATATTACTAATATACGGTATACATATAATATTATAAATATTAAACATATAACTATATATACATATAATTTTATAAAGAGTTAAAAGGACTGACATCAACAAGTGATCCATACAGTGAATCTCAAATACAACACAAAACATCAGACAATGGAGAGGTGTGGCGAGTGTTCGGGAGTACTGGGAAGACGTAATGCAGGCGTAACTTGCTGCATCTGTAACATACGATTTCACCTGGGCTGTACAGAATTAGCTCCAGGATGCATAAAAAGGCAAGGAATTTACTGGGTTTGCAAAGATGACAGATTAATGTTAGAGAACATAACTAAACTGATGAAAAACATTCCCGAGTCACAGAGATTATCATTCACAGACAAGCTACCAGTGATATATGCGGACTGGGAAAAGTCAACATTGGATAACGACCAAAACTCAGGAACAGATAGTTTGGAGAACCGCAGCAGTAGTGTGGAGGAGGAGACTATTGTGGTACAAAATAACAGCAATATTGCAGAGCCAGATAATATAAACGATGAGAGCAACAGTGAGACAGTGCATAGATGAAGGAATTGGGACGAAAAATGGAGATGGCTCCAATAAAGAGGTAGACAAGACAGTCACAGATATAATACCTTGAAAAACGCAAAACCGGAACACATTTGCAAATTCTACGCTAAAGGAATATGCATCTATGGAAAATTAGGAGCAAAATGCCATTTTCTGCATCCTCGAAAATGCAGGAACATGTTGGAGAAGGGTACATGCCGTTTTGGAACAGGGTGTAGATACTTCCACCCTAAATTATGTCAATTTTCAATTAGGGACAAAAAATGCTACAATCTTCAGTGTCCGGAATTCCATGTGAGAGGTACAGAGCGTTATAGACGGGAAGAACAATATGACACTACTGGAATTTTTTTAGAGGAAGGCAGAAACAGAGTAGTAAATATAAGAGAGAGGAACAGTCAGATGGAACCACTACAGGATTACAGAGGGGAACGGAGATACCCACAAGACTGGAATTCAAATTACCAACAAGCACACAGGTACTACACCAGACAACACACGTCCTACTACCAAAATTGGACGAATCACTTCCAAAACAACACACCCTGGACGCAAACACAGTGGCCTCCTTACCAGAGCCTCAGATATTAACACCAATTAAGGCTTCCAGCACTTCCACTAACACGATAACATCATTTATATTTGCCAACATCCAGGGTATAAAAACACGCAAAACCAACAAAGTTCAATTTATAGATGGTCTCCTTCATGAGGCAAATGCAGTGTTTGCAGCCCTAACAGAAACCCACACAAAGGACTACCATGATGGTGAAATATGGATCTCAGAGTACAATCTTTTCAGATGTGAGAGGAAACACCGGCTTCAGGGTGGGGTCAGCCTCTACATCAAAGACACACTCATCTGTACTGAGCTGCTAAACACCTCAAATGATATGGTGGAAGTGAGCTGCTAAACACC
Organism: Procambarus clarkii; assembly: GCF_040958095.1. Lineage (NCBI taxonomy): Eukaryota > Metazoa > Arthropoda > Malacostraca > Decapoda > Cambaridae > Procambarus > Procambarus clarkii. The sequence goes on along the minus strand of NC_091176.1, from coordinate 45,966,668 downwards.
TCAAATGATATGGTGGAAGTGCTGATAATCAAAATAGAGATTTTAAATGTAGTTATTGTCCTTGTATATAAGTCACCGGAGGCAAACCCTCAGCAGTTTAAAGACCAACTAATGAAAATAGAACACTGCTTGGAAAACCTCACAAATCCAGCTTCGAACATCATCCTGCATGGGGACTTCAACCTACGGCACCTGAAATGGAAGCACCTGGCTAATACAGTAATATCAGAAAGAATACCAGGAAGTAGCCTAAATGAACAGGCACATGCAAATGACCTGCTACGGATGTGCGACAGGTTTGCCTTAAACCAGCAAATAGTAGAACCAACTAGGAAGGAGAACACGCTGGACCTCATTTTCACTAATAATGATGAATTGATCAGGAACATAATGATTACAAATACCTGTTACTCAGATCACAACTTAATTGAAGTTATGACAACCATGGGGAGTAGACCTTCAAAAGCAGTCCAGATTCCCGGTGGAGGAGATTTCAGCAAATTCAACTTCAATAATAAACAGATAAACTGGGAGCAAATAAACAAGGACTTCACAGAAATAAACTGGGAAGAACAGCTAGAAAATGCAAACCTGAACCAGTGCCTGGAAAAAATAAGCTCAGTAGCACTAGAAATATGTTCAAACCGTATACCTCTAAGAAAAAAGAGGAAGAGATGCAGATTGGAACGGGAACGTCGTTCCCTATATAGGCGAAGAAAACGAATCGCGGAACAACTTGAGAGTCGCACCCTATCTCAAGAACGGCGAAGAAGGTTAGGTAGAGAAATAGAAACAATTAAATGGAAGCTACAAGAATCATACAAAACCCAGGAGAGGCAAAGAGAGCAAAAGGCCATCAGTGAAATAGAAAGAAATCCGAAATATTTTTTCTCCTATGCAAAATCAAGATAAAAAACCACATCTAGTATCGGGCCCCTGCAAAAGGGAGATGGAACTTTCACCGATGACAACAAAGAAATGAGCGAGCTACTGAGGACGCAGTACGACTCTGTTTTCAGCGAGCCATTAAACACACTAAGGATTGATAACCCAAATGAATTTTTCATGGATACGATACCAACATCAAATCATATATCAGACGTCACCCTATCCCCACTGGATTTTGAAGAAGCCATAAACAGTATGCCTATGCACTCTGCACCAGGCCCGGATTCATGGAACTCCATATTCATAAAGAACTGTAAAAAAACACTATCGCAGGCCCTCCACATTCTGTGGAGACAAAGCCTAGATACTGGCGTTATTCCTGATATACTAAAAACAGCAGATAGCACCACTTCATAAAGGAGGAAATAAGGCTGAGGCAAAAAAATTACAGACCAATAGCGCTAACATCGCACATCATAAAAAATTTTGAGAGTAATTTTGAGAAGTAAATTTTGAGAAGTAAAATCACAAAATACATGGAATCACAGCAACTCCATAACCCCGGACAACATGGTTTCAGAACAGGGCGTTCTTGCCTGTCGCAGTTTCTGGACCACTATGATATGGCATTAGATGCTATGGAAGACAAACATAACGCGGATGTAATTTACACAGATTTCGCAAAAGCTTTTGATAAATGTGACCATGGTGTTATTGCACATAAAATGCGTTCAAAAGGAATTACCGGAAAAATAGGCAGATGGATCTACAATTTCCTGACCAACAGAACCCAATGTGTAATAGTCAACAAAATAAAATCCAGCCCATCAACCGTGAAGAGCTCAGTCCCCCAGGGTACTGTGCTTGCTCCAGTACTTTTTCTCATCCTCATTTCGGACATAGACAAGAACACAACCTATAGCACTGTATCATCCTTTGCAGATGACACTAGGATCTTCATGAGAGTAGGCAACATAGAGGACACGGCGAACCTCCAGTCAGATGTAGATCAGGTCTTTCTATGGGCTACAGAAAATAATATGGTGTTTAACGAAGATAAGTTCCAGCTCATGCGCTATGGAAAAAATGAAAATATAAAAAAGGAAACCACGTACAAAACTCAGGCAAATCATAACATAGAACGAAAAGGCAATGTAAAGGATCTGGGTGTACTCATGTCGGAAGACCTTACCTTTAAAGAACACAATAAAGTAGCCATCACAACTGCAAGAAAAATGACAGGTTGGATAACAAGAACTTTTCACACTAGAGATGCTATACCGATGATGATACTTTTCAAAACGTTTGTGCTCTCTAGAGTAGAGTACTGCTGCACAATGACAGCACCTTTCAAAGCTGGAGAAATTGCTGACCTGGAGAGCGTGCAGAGATCCTTTACTGCTAGAATCCACTCAGTAAAACATCTAAACTATTGGGACCGACTAAAGAGCCTAAAACTGTACTCCCTTGAGCGCAGACGGGAGAGGTACATAATAATTTACACGTGGAAAATATTAGAGGGGCTGGTCCCAAACCTGCACACAGAAATAACATCACATGAGACCAGAAGACATGGCAGGATGTGCAGAATACCCCCGTTGAAAAACAGAGGTGCAACAGGTACTCTGAGAGAGAACTCTATCAACATCAGAGGTCCGAGACTGTTCAACACGCATCCACTACACATAAGGGGCATAACTGGCCGACCCCTCACAGTGTTCAAGAGAAAACTGGATAAGCACCTCCAAAGGATACCTGATCAAATAGGCTGTGACTCATACGTCAGGCTGCGAGCAGCCGCGTCCAACAGCCTGGTTGATCAGTCCGGCAACCAGGAGGCCTGGTCGACGACCGGGGCGCGGGGACGCTAAGCCCAGGAAGCACCTCAAGGTAACCTCAAGGTAAGGTAACCCCGGTTTAATTTAAAAATGAAACCAAACAAAATAAATTAAAAATGGGTATGTAT
>NC_091176.1:45948814-45958814 GCF_040958095.1 Procambarus clarkii | reverse complement strand
ATCATACGAGTTTGTTAAAGTTCTTATGATGAAAATAATTTCGGAGACTTTAGAAGTTTGTTAAAGTTCTTATCATGAGATAATGTCATACGACTTTTGTTAAAAGTTCTCATGGGATTCTTACTTAGAAACTAGTATATCTGAATCATTTCACAGCCGTCCCCCTTCATCTCCCTCCCCCCCTTACCTCGCAATCTGTCGCCGCACCTGTGTTTACTTTTAGACCGTCAGCCAGACGCGGCCTTCAGGTCACCTCGGTAATCTTATCTTATCTTCTCCATAATATTATCTGGACCGTCCTTCTCCTTCATATTGTTCATTCATAGTTCCTTTTCATTAAACTATTCAGTTTTACATATATAAACAAAGTCAGGGACTAGCTCACGTTCCCACCTTAGTTTTACTAATACATCTTCTTTAGTATCCAATCATTTTTCTTCGGGATTTTAAAACACAGCTATTTCAAACATATTAAAATACAATAATTTTGTTATCGAGCTCCAGCTCCTATCCCCGCCTTAGTCCCCTGTCATATAATAAATACTAACAGTCCAATCCCTCTAAAATTTAAAAATAATCATATTTCAAACGTAGTTCAATACAGTAATTTAGTTACCGAGCTCCAGCTCTTATCCTCCACCTTAGTTTCCTTGCACATCTTCGTCAGCCTAATCAAATTCCCTGAAACTTTTACCCTCTGTATTTTCAGACGCAGTAAATAAGATCAAGTCAGTTACTGAGCTCCAGCTCTCAATCCCCCGCCTTACTTCCCTCTCGTAACTTCGGTTATTATCCTATCAAATTCCTTGAAATTTCTACCCTCTGTATTTCAGACGTAGTTTAGTAAATCAAAACAATTATCAAACTCTAGCTCTTGTCCCCCAGCTTAGTTCATTTGTACAAGATCGTTAGTAACAGATCAATTTTCCCCGAAATTTAAAGCAGACATACTTCAAAGTTAGTAAATAAGATCAAGTCAGTTGCTGAGCTCCAGCTCTCGTCCCCACCTTAGTTCTCTCTCGTATATTTGTAAATAACCCATCAATTCCCCTGAAATTTTTATCCTCTGTATTTCAGACATCGTAAATATGATCAAAACAGTTATCGAACTCCAGCTCTCGTCCCCCACCTTAGTTCTCTCTCGTATATTTGTAAATAACCCATCAATTTCCCTGAAATTTTTACCCTCTGTATTTCAGACACCGTAAATAAGATCAAAACAGTTATCGAGCTCCAGCTCTCGTCCCCAACTTAGTTCTCTCTCGTATATTTGTAAATAACCCATCAATTTCCCCGAAATTTTTACCCTCTGTATTTCAGACACAGTAAATATGATGTAAACAATTACAAAACTCTAGCTCTTGTCCTCTGTCCAAGTTCATTCCTGTAAATTCATTACTATCAGTCCAAATCCCCCTGAGATTTAAACACCCAACTACATTTTCAGACATAGTAAATAAAAACCAGTTCAGTTATCAAGTTTCAACTCTTGTCCCCCCAGCTTAGTTCATTTTGTACAAGTTCTTTATTTTCCAACTAAATCACCCTGAGATTTAAGATCACCTTATTTCTAACGTAGTAAAATTAATCTGGACATTAGCCAAGCTCCATTTCCTCAGCCTTAGATCATCAGACATAAATATATTCGATCAAGTCCATCTCCCGCCTAACTCTTATCCGAGTACTCACATAACCCCAACCTGTGTAATTATCTTTCATCCCCTCTCACATTCCTCCGTCTCATCCAAGTCTCATAAATTTAAATGTAGCTGTTAATTTGCGTTCTTTCCCCGTTCATAGCATATTCTCTGTAAGTTCAGATCTGTACTTAGTCTTACATATTCTCTAGTTCTTTCCATTTTATACAAGACTTAAACAACTATTACTGTGTCCCCTATCTTATTTAAACATGAGTCATATGTAAATATACCCAACTCCTTCCATCCATTACAAGTCCTAGCGTGTTCACCGCCAAACTCACTACGCTATTTCTACTTTACATGTTATAGCATGTTTTCCGCGCATCTTGGTACCAACCCTTACAATCTCTCTCATCCTTTACACGTCTCAGCATGTTCGCCTCGCATCTTACTACGCTGTCTACTTTACATGTTGTAGCATGTTTTCCGCACATCTTGATACCATCCCTTACAATCTCTCAATCCTTTACACGTCCCAGCATGTTCCCCCGCCCAACTTTCAACCCTTTCTTACAATTTTCCTCCATCCTTCCGCTACATTCTTACCCGTTCATTACAGTCCACTACATATTCTCTATCATCTTGTACTAATTCGCAAAACTAGTTGTTTCTGTCATTTTAGTAAGTAAGTAGATCATCGTTATTAACAACAACAACAACAACAACAGTAACATTACTAATTCACAGTAGTTACAGAGCATTTAGTAGTTATCCATTTTTCAAATAAGGTCAATATAAATCATTCTAAGACATCTTCGTACAATTAAAGATACTTGCCTGTGCACTAAGTCATTACTTACAGTAGCATCTTAAGGCATTGTTTTCGTAACTCAGTTTTATTAAACATACACCTTCATTAGTCAAAGGAAACTTTTCAAGTCATTGTATTCAATATTTCCGTTAAACTTACTACATCATGTCATTATTCGGTTGCATAATTAAGTACTTGTTTAGTCCTCCAATGTATAAGCAAATTATTCTATTAAGGATAAAGAAATCTTATTTAGAAGAGACATTGAGTTTATTACAACATTTAACGCATACAGTTATTCATAGTAGTTATACAGTGTTCAAGAAAATCATATACAGTTAATCATAGTAGTTATGCAATTATTCAAGAAATCATAAGTGTTCAAGAAAATCATATACAGTTATTCATAGTAGTTATGCAATATTCAAGAAATCATAAGTGTTCAAGAAAATCACATACAGTTATTCTTAGTAGTTATACAATATTCAAGAAATCATACAAGTGTTCAAGAAGCAATTGGATTTATTATATATAAAATATTTCCTCTACAAATTGGACAGCATTTCAGAGCTAAAAGACAACCACTGCATGTCACCATATGTTTACATGGTAGTATTACAATATTTATATTTTTATCCATACAAACTCTGCATAAAATATCTTCTTCCCAAGATTGTTCTGTACAGTCCTTGTTTTCAACAGTGTTAGTACAAGTCTCCGGTAAAGTTTTCAATCCCAGATCTTCAAGCGTAACTTCTTGTTCCTCTTTATCATCAACTGCTTCATAAATTAAGTCCCGTACCCGTAAATAAATATCTGTACCCTCTTGCATATACCTCAACACGATTTCTAGACATCTACTTTGTATAATAAAAGGTAACAAATCTCTGGATTCCTTAAGGTACTCACTTAAAGCATATCTTATACTCTCCACAGGTATTAATTTTTGATGAATCAGATGTTTGAACTTATCCATACCCTCCATTAAGATATTAATTAAATCATTGTCTATAGGTTTTATAGGTAATGGTATTGTCAATCTAGCATTCTTAACAAATTCCTTGCCCCTTGCAAGAATAATGTAAGCACATTCTGGACTACATCTCGCATGTAACGTCCAAGGATCATCTTCTGGTCTCCAATTTCGTATTCCACAGGCGCAGTGATAGCAGCAGACGTGGTCACTTATACCTGAAAACCATAAAACAATCCAGCATTATCTCGTTACTATCTTTTAACTAATATTCATTATTTCTTTACTTATAACTCTATTAAGTTTAAAATAGTTAAAACACTTCATACCACAGTAAAAAAAACCAGCTTCTGCCAGCTCATGAGAAGTTTGCTTGACGCTTCCAGGCCATGTCATATCAAATGTCTCTAGGCGAGATTTATAAGTTACCAATCCTGGATTCAGCGATTTCCTAAATTTTATCAATCCCAGATCTTCCTTAGGAGGAGCACCACCTAAAAAATATAACGTAGTTACGTAAATTATTCTTTAGAAGAATAAGAAGTATCTATTTAAGCAATCAAGTTTTGTACAGAGTATATAAGACTGGTATAAGAATACATCATAAGAATATATACTTACTACTATCACTTATTTTCTTATTTCCCAGTTCTATTTTATGGGAAACAAATTCCAGTCCATATTTGAAAGCTATCTCAGACACCTCTAAAGAAACATTGTCACTCCTCTTGCCTCTAATAAAGGCACAGTCTTGATTAATGATCTTATGACGTCTTCTGGGGGTATCACCAACAATCCATGCACCTACTATACAATAACAAAATGCACACAAACAGTAATCACTATTGCGAAGGTAATAGAACCCATCTTCAACTAAGTCAATAGGGTTTAACCACTTAATGGGCCAATCCACAAATGTTTGTAGTCTAACTCCTGCACATTTAAGGCTTTCTATACTGTAAAACTTCCTGGCACACAAAGGATCCATCGTGTGAGGGCAGCACTAACTATTAGAGTAGGATAAGCAAGTATATATATCCCTAAAATAAGTATCGTACATCGCTACATATTTAACAGTTTCCCCATTTATAATAGACAGTAATTTCCTCTAAATACTTCTCTATTAAAAATCCTTAAAGTTTCATAATTAAATAAAGCTCTTATATAAATACTTAGTAAACTACTTTCATTATTTATTAGACTTATTAGAAAAATACATCACTTTGGCAATCTCGCTAAAAGTATACTGTTACGTCATTATTCGTAGCTGCCGTACATAATGATAGATATATATATAATTTAGTAGTAAATTCTTATTTAATCTAATTAAAATATATGCTTAAAGCATCTATATCCTAAAATGAAATATACTATTAGTTATAATGTCATATATAATAACTCTAAGGTAACAAAAATCCTTATTAATATATTCAAATAAGTGGTAACTTTTACATTTCCCCCAATATAAGAGCGCGGACCTCACATTAGGGATATTATTACGACTATCTGGATCGTATCTACTACCTTACGAGGAAGAAAATTCACCATGGATACTGTTCTGACAACTTGTCAGGGTTATTTAACCGACGATTCATTTTGTAATAATGAAACCTGTATTGTGTACGGAGTGAACTGTATATCCTGTGTTCCCCGAGGAATGGCCCTAGACTTAGCCAAGAAATATTCTCATGCTGACGCTTATAATGTTCGCCGACCCTTGTACAGTCTTAAGAGATGTATCCCTGAAGATCGTCCAGTACCAGGAACAATTCATATCTCTAAAGGAGAAAATCTTCCGTATATTGTTGCTATAGCCACACAATACGGTATTGGATTACCTATAGAAAGTAATAACATTGCTCAGGGAATTATAGAAAACTCAAAAGACAGAAACATGCTCTCTGGATTAAACGAAGATACATCCATTAATCGTCTCGTCTACTTCAAGAATGGTATGAAAGATTTATTTAACTTTATCAAGGGCTCTCCTCAAATTATGAGAGTTATAATACCAACAGGAATTGGGATTACATGTGTTCGAAGAGATAAAGTTTGGGAAAATACTTATCTTCCTGTTATTGAAGATATGTATAAACAGTTAAAACCCTACGGAGTGGAAGTTAAATTACTGTTTAACGAGGAGATTATGCAGAGGAAGAGCAAGTAACACTTGGCAACCTTTTGTGTGCGCAGTGTTTCTACGCGCAGCCTAAAGATGTATATATGCTTCCCCCGGAGTGATCTCTTACGGTGTCCTCCTCTTCTTGGATGTCAGAATCTACTTCAAGCTTGGATATTCAAGGCTATGGAGATCAAGACTATTATTGGAGACTTTGCCTCCCTGTCCGTCTACAATAATCACGACTGTTTATTGTACGATCTTGATGCTACGAGTGTACAAATGTGTAAAATTGTGCAAGGATTGTGGGATCGTTACCCATATGCGAGATTACATCGTGAAAACTTTCCTTACAAAAACAGGGCTGTTGTATCTTATCGCAGTAACCCTGGCAGTATACATATTGGAGAACCACCTGAATTTAACAACAGGATGGATGAAGATCCCCATCTACCCCTTATTATTGGTTTAGTGACTCAGTTTGCTAGTAGACCTGCAACTTTACCAGCATATGAAAATCCTCCGTGTGAAGTACGAAGTTTAGATGAACATTTTTACGATGGACTTGAAAAAGATACAGAATATCAGAGATGGCGCTGGTTTGAAAATGCTCTGAAGGAAGCCCTTGTTTTCATTCTTAAAAGATGTGTTAAGAGAATTATTATTCCATATGGGTTTGGCATGTCAAGTTATTTGGACAACTGCGCAGTATGGGAAAGTAAATATTTGCCTATACTTGAGAAAATAGGACAAAAACTACGAAAACGAGGTATTGTACTCTTCATAGTACGTCCCGAAAACATCGTTCCTCCTCAGTCATCCACCCACGGCATCTTTGAAAATAAGATTCCATACATTGCTGTTCTTCAAAATGGACCACAACTAATGCTACTGATGCTGCTAGGACACCTGAAGATGATGCTACGCCTGCTACCGCTGATGCTAGTTCACCTTCTATCAACACTAAGTTGTCTGATACAATTAATTCAACACCTGTTAATGTTACTACGTCTGTTGATACTAATGTTACAATGTGTGTTAGTAGTAGTTTTACAAATTTAGAAGAGAAGATGGATTGGGAATAATAATGTCTGTAAATAATTTATACTTTGTACATTTTTACAAATTAAATACATTGTACATTTTTACACATTAAATAACAAAATAGAAACTCGTGTGTTTATTTTCTCCCTTTTTAATGTCTAAATGTCAACTCTACTTTTCTGAGTATATAGGAAGAGGTACGAAACTTTTTCTGTCTTACTTCAAGATGGATTGTTCTATGTACATGCAAGTGAAGCTTAAGCGTTTGAATAAGTGTATTATAGATGCTGATTTTACTAGTGATGAAATTCTAAAACCTGGAGACTGTCTTGTCTACGATTCTCATAATTTATCTGGTGGATTTGCACAACTGTTATGGGAAAAATATCCTTACAGTAAAGTTTCCGAGTGTGAAGTGGTACAGAATAATATAACTCCTGGTGGTATAGTACTTGCTTTATCTCCAGAACCAGAAATAAAACCTCATATTATAGGACTTCAATACAGTAGCTCTAATGAAGATCTAGGATTACAGAAAGATATTATTAAACGTTGGAGTTTTAAATCTGCAATAAGACAAATTTGTTGTCAGGCAAGAAATAATAATTTAATCCAGCGTATAATTATTCCATATGGTATTGGGTTTAATGACGGAATAGGATGGAGTAAAGAAGAACAAGAAGAATGGGAGACACACTATTTTCCAGGACTAGCCCATTTAGCTTATGTTTTAAAGAATAATAAAAAAGAATTATTAATGGTTCGTATACCTCTTGGAGAAGATGTTACGGGGACTGGGAGAGAGAAGAAACAAGTAGAGGGTGGATCTAATAAACGGAAGAGAATGTCATAGTTAAAACTAGTAGATCTAAAATAATACATATAACTAATTTGGAAACTACAGCTAAGAGAGAGGGGCGGAGCGTAACAATCTCCGATGTGATAAGCTAGGTCGGGATATATCTTGCCATAAACTCCCCATCTCGGTCCAGCAGTGAGAAGACATACTCGGATCGATGGCTGCTGTATACAGTAAGTGCTTATTGTATGATGTACTTACAGTACTCGTTATATTTGTTGTGATATAATTTTGCTTATTATTGAATATCTTTTAGTTTTGAAATATTATGATTATTTAATAGTCCCTGTGTTAAATATTGTATTTTTCTTTGTTTAAAGATTTACCCCATGTGATGGATGTGAAGAGTCTACCAGGGTTTGGAAGCATGCCTGATCTTGTGTCAGAAACTATATGGCAAAGTCCAGCTTCGACTGTTTTGTGGAAGAATATGCCCCTGGCGGAAAAACAGACTTATAAAGTGATGACACATACTGATAAATGTACGCATGAGAACATTGTTCCAGCTCTAGCAAAGTTTATTAGCAAAAGTGAAAATGTTTTAATGATACTGATTGGTCGTGATTTATAAAGTTGAAAGAAGAACTTCCATGATAAAATGTGACATAGTCTTATTTAGCTTAAAAGAGAGTGTTACAGATGTACTCAAGAAACATGAGAATTGTCAAGTGTTGTTGCTGACGAAAATTCCTAGTAAGGCCGAGATGAAGAAAATTTCTTTGTTATTTAAAGGCGATAAAATAATTTGCACTTTTAGACCTAAACCCCGTTTTAAATACATATTTCCAGAATTTGAAGAAGTGCCTATAGGATGTAACTTAAAGGATAAATTTTTTATAAGAAAATTTGTGGATGAAATTGGTTCTCCAAATGCTGCAAACTGGTTTATTAATAAGTTGAGTTCTGAAGAACGAGAAGTGTATACTATAATGAGCCAGGATGAACTGCAACAGCAGGTAAATAGTAAGACTGTGAAAGAGCTTAGTATTATTCACCCTAAAAGAAGAAGATGAACATTGGAGTTTAATTGATCATATGGAGGAGAGCTTTCCATCTTTTCCGTTAAATTTAATAAAGATGAGACCAGAAATAGGATATCATACCCCCCAAAAGATAGAAATAGAGGCAGTGATGAGATTTATAGGACAGGATCCTGTACTTGGTGTTTTCTCTGGTATGGCCTTTATTGAAAATCTTATTAGGATAAGACATACTAATGTGGTACGAGCTACAGATAATTACTCGAATATGGGTGAGAGTAAGTGGATGGAGGTTGAACAAATGGATGCTGTAGAAGCAGTTAGGACTTATTGTAATGACAGAGAAGTACTTCTAATGTCCTGGCCTGAATTGATTTGTGATGATAATGTTTATAGCGATGCTTTCTATGTTTTAAAGGAATTTAAGGGACAAAAACTAATCTATTTTGGAGAAGGGGAAGGGGGATGCTGTGCATGTGATGGATTTTTTAACTTGCTGGATAGTGAGTTTCATTGTGTGAAATCAAATACATGTTTTACTTATAATTCTTTTATAAATTCAAATGTTTATTTCTATATAAGACTATAGTGTTTATGATTTCTTGAACACTTGTATAACTACTAAGAACACTTGTATATGATTTTCTTGAACACTTATGATTTCTTGAATAATGATAACTACTAGAAAACTGTATATGATTTTCTTGAACATTGTAACTACTATAAAACTGTATATGATTTCTTGAACACTGTATAACTACTAGAATAACTGTATGCGTTAAATGTTGTAATAAACTTAATGTCTCTTCTAAATAAGATTTCTTTATCCTTAATAGAATAATTTGCTTATTACATTGGAGGACTGAAACAAGTACTTAATTATGAAACCGAATAATGACATGATGTAGTAAGTTTAACGGAAATATTGAATACAATGACTTGAAAAGTTTTCCTTTGACTAATGAAGGTGTATGTTTAATAAAACTGAGTTACGAAAACAATGCCTTAAGATGCTACTGTAAGTAATGACTTAGTGCACAGGCAAGTATCTTTAATTGTACGAAGATGTCTTAGAATGATTTATATTGACCTTATTTGAAAATGGATAACTGCTAAATGCTCAGTAGTAACTTACTGTGAATTAGTAATGTTACTGTTGTTGTTGTTGTTGTTAATAACGATGATCTACTTACTTACTAAAATGACAGAAACAACTAGTTTTGAGAATTAGTACAGAGATGATTAGAGAATATGTAGTGGACTGTAATGAACGGGTAAGAACATGTAGCGGAGGGATGGAGGAAAATTGTAAGAAAGGGTTGAAAGTTGGGATGTGTAAAGGATTGAGAGATTGTAAGGGATGGTATCAAGATGTGCGGAAAACATGCTACAACATGTAAAGTAGAAATAGTGTAGTGAGTTGGGCGGTGAACAAGCTAGGACTTGTAATGGATGGAAGGAGTCGGGTATATTTACATATGACTCATGTTTAAATAAGATATGGGACACAGTAATACAGCTACAACATGTAAAGTAGACAGCGTAGTAAGATGCGAGGCGAACATGCTGAGACA
>NC_091176.1:45928873-45948314 GCF_040958095.1 Procambarus clarkii | reverse complement strand
ATTCAATACCCATTGTTTCGTGTTCTGTCTTGTGTTGATGAAATTAATACCCTATTAATGCCACCTCTTGTTCTGTCTTGTGTTGATGAAATTAATACCCTATTAATGCCACCTCACCCCATCCACCTCTCTCAAATGTAGATATAAAATCGGAGATACGTAAGTTCTATTCAGTTGTGTATTTGTAAACTAAAGTCTTTGAAAATGTAATAAGTTTTACGAAACGCGCTCGTGTCGCGTCAGACTAGAAATAAAAATGAATTTTGGAGAATTGATTTTTGATTTACCTCCAACAGTGAAAAGAAATGTACGAAAGATTGAGAAAATTCGTGTTAGAATTATTAATCTTACTTTTCCGGTCATATTTAATAATATATATATATATATATATATATATATATATATATATATATATATATATATATATATATATATATATATATATATATATATATATATGTGTGTGTGTGTGTGTGTGTGTGTGTGTGTGTGTGTGTGTGTGTGTGTGTGTGTGTGTGTGTGTGTGTGTGTGTGTGTGTGTGTGTTTACTCACCTAATTGTACTCACCTAATTGTGCTTACGGGGGTTGAGCTTTGGCTCTTTGGTCCCGCCTCTCAACCGTCAATCAACTGGTGTACAGATTCCTGAGTCTACTGGGCTCTATCATATCTACATTTGAAACTGTGTATGGAGTCAGTCTCAACCACATCACTTCCTAGTGCATTCCATTTACTAACTACTCTGACACTGAAAAAGTTCTTTCTAATGTCTCTGTGGCTCATTTGGGTACTCAGCTTCCACCTGTGTCCCCTTGTTAGCGTCCCTCCAGTGTTGAATAGTTCATCCTTGTTTACCCAGTCGATTCCCCTGATTATTTTGTAGGTTGTGATCATATCCCCCCTTACTCTTCTGTCTTCCAGTGTCGTAAGGTGCATTTCCCGCAGCCTTTCCTCATAACTCATGCCTCTTAGTTCTGGGACTAGTCTAGTAGCATACCTTTGGACATTTTCCAGCTTCGTCTTGTGCTTGACAAGGTACGGGCTCCATGCTGGGGCCGCATACTCCAGGATTGGTCTTACATATGTGGTGTACAAGATTCTGAATGATTCCTTACACAGGTTCCTGAACGCCGTTCTGATGTTAGCCAGCCTCGCATATGCCGCAGACGTTATTCTCTTTATGTGGGCTTCAGGAGACAGGTTTGGTGTGATATCAACTCCTAGATCTTTCTCTCTGTCTGTTTCATTAAGTACTTCATCTCTATTCTGCATCCTGTGTCTGGCCTCCTGTTTCCACTGTCTAGTTTCATTACTTTGCATTTACGTGGGTTGAACTTCAACAGCCATTTATTGGACCATTCACTCAGTCTATTTAGGTCATCTTGTAGTCTCCTACTATCGTCCTCTGTTTCAATCCTCCTCATAATTTTTGCATCGTCGGCAAACATTGAGAGGAACGAATCTATACCCTCTGGGAGATCATTTACATATACCAGAAACAGAATAGGTCCAAGGACTGACCCCTGCGGGACTCCACTTGTGACGTCTCGCCAATCTGAGACCTGACCCCTCACACAGACTCGTTGTCTCCTGTTGCTTAGGTACTCCTCTATCCACCGGAGTACCTTCCCTTTCACTCCAGCCTGCATCTCCAACTTTCGCACTAGCCTCTTGTGTGGCACTGTATCAAAGGCTTTCTGACAATCCAAAAATGTGTAGTCTGCCCACCCTTCTCTTTCTTGCCTTATTTTTGCTGCCTGGTCGTAGAATTCAAGTAACCCTGTGAGGCAGGACCTGCCATCCCTGAACCCATGTTGATGCTGTGTTACAAAGTTCCTTCGCTCCAGATGCTCCACTAGTTTTTTTTCGCACAATCTTCTCATCAGCTTGCATGGTATGCAGGTTAGGGATACTGGCCTGTAGTTCAGTGCCTCCTGTCTATCCCCTTTCTTGTATATCGGGACTACATTAGCTACTTTCCAAATATCTGGCAGTTCCCCTGTTGTAGTGATTTGTTATACACTATGGAGAGTGGTAGGCACAGTTCTTTGCTCCTTCCTTTAGACCCAAGGGGAGATTCCATCTGGGCCTATAGCCTTTGTCACATCCTACTCTAGTAAACACTTCTTACTTCCCCGCTGGTAATCTCAAACTCTTCCAGTGGTTCCTGGTTGGTATTCCCTCACTTACCTCTGGAATTTCTCCTTGCTCTAAGGTGAAGACCTCCTGGAATTTCTTATTCAATTCCTCACACACTTCCTTGTCTTTTGTAGTGAATCTTTCCGCCCCTATCCTTAATTTCATAACCTGTTCCTTTACTGTTGTTTTTCTCCTTATGTGGCTATGCAACAATTTAGGCTGAGTCTTTGCCTTGCTTGCGATGTCATTTTCGTATTGTCTTTCTGCCTCTCTTCTCATCCTGACATATTCATTCCTGGCATTCTGGTATCTTTCTCTGCTCTCCAGTGTCCTGTTATTCCTATAGTTTCTCCATGCCCTTTTACTTTGCTGCTTAGCTAGCCTACATCTGTGATTAAACCATGGGTTTCTCATTTTCATTTCTCTGTTTTCCTTTTGGACTGGACAAACTTGTTTGCTGCGTCCTTGTGTGTGTGTGTGTAAATCACGAAAAATAAACACGTTATTAAAAATGTGACAGTGTCAGCCACGGAGGAAAATTGAAACAGGAATTTCCTTAAGTACTTTCGTATATTAATACATCTTCAGAAGGAGTGATTTTACAGGTCAAGTATTGGACATATATAGGCAGGAGAGAGTGCTGGAGTGAGGTGACAAATGAATGGGAATTAGGTGGACACAAATATGAGCCGCATAAGAACTGCAGAAGGCCTATTGGCCCATACGATGCAGCTCCTATCCATACCCACCAATAGGCCCACACATGGATAATAATAGCTTAAGATAGTAAATATTTACAATGAATCAGTGAGACAAATGCGCACCAATGATCTACCAAATCGCCCCTTAGTTGATCTATCAAAAATAGTTCTAAATTATATAAACCACTGCTAATGTTCAAATTACTTTCTTTTGTAATATGTATCAAAGCAGATTCAATTATGTTCCTGTTATAAGTGATTTTACAATTCGTTATTGAAGAAGCCATCTCCCAAACAATTTGGTGAGAATCTTCTGACAGATGAACAAACAAAGCATTAGACAATTGGCCATGTCTTACAGAGTATTTATGTTGCGAAATTCTACATTTCAAATCTTTAGATGTTTGCCCAACATAGAACTTATTACAGTCTTTACAAGGTATTTTATAAGTGACACAAATATCACTACGAGGGCTGTTTCTAACTAATAGCTTACCAATAGTATTTTCGTAGCTAAACAATACATGTATATCAAAAAGTTTCAAGGCTTTGACATTCTCAAACCCAGAGAAATATGGTAAACATAACACATTCTTTGGGCGAATTTTATCACTGTATATATTATTATAATTATTATAATATGTACGACGTGCTTTGCTACGGCAAACTTCAAAAAAACTCAGTGGTAACAAAGCTTGAGACCAATCGAATCAATATTCTTAAACTCTTTATCTAATAATTCTGAACTCACAACTCGAAGAGCTCTTAGATTCATTGAAGAAAAAAATGATTTTTTCACATTGTATCTCTGCCCTGAAAAATAATGAACATAAGATAAATTATTCGTAGGTTTTCTGTAGAGACTAAAATTTAGTGAAAAATCTTCCTATGAATAAGTACATCTAGGAATGGCAAACATTTATCAATTTCAGTCTCCATAGTAAATTTTATAGAGGTGCTTGATCATTAAGTTTGGCTACAAATTCGTCTGTGTTTACATCTGAAGGCCATATACACAAAATATCATCAACATATCTAAACCATGGAATGATTCCTGGGATAATTTTTTAAACAAATTTCTTTTCGAAAATTCCATGTACAAGTTTGAAAGCAATGGCGATAAAGGATTCCCCAATTGCCATTCCAAAAGTCTGTAAATAATACGCATTATTACAGGTAAATTTACATTCTCTAATGCATAACTTAACAAGAATGACAATGATATCAGCAGAAAGAGGTAAAACATGTTTCTTTAGTTCATGAGCAAGATAATCAAGAATATCATCAACCGGTACCTTTGTAAACAAGGAACAAACGTCAAAACTGATTAACTTTACATCAGGAGTGACAGGAATACTATTCAATTTGTTAACTAATTCAAGAGAATTGGTCAAATGAGAAGAGGAAATAGTTCCTAACAATGGGGGACAAGATGTTGATAAACCATTTAGAAACCTTGTAAGCCATGAGGCCTACAAGCCTCATGCTCGAGGCCATATATATATATATATATATATATATATATATATATATATATATATATATATATATATATATATATATATATATATATATATATATATATATATATACATATATACAAAACATTGAAAAGGTTTTAGGTTGGGTTGGTACAACAAGGACAGAGACTGTGTGGTAAAGATAGTGTTTGCAAACGAGACCACGAAGGTTATTCTAGAGAGGAAGAGTCATCTGCAGTATGTGGAGGAATGCAAAAAAGTATTCCTCCAGAGGGACAGGACGAAGGAGGAGAGAGCCAGGGCGACAGAGGCAAGGAAGAAGCGCTGGGAGAGAGGAGTAAATCAGGAAATTGCAGCCCCCAACATAACAGTCCCAGAATCAAGAGGGGAACTCACAACCAGCATCCCAACAACACCAAGCAGTGGGCAACACCGCCACCCTTCTCTGCATAGAAACCCTCCCTACCCCTCACCCTACCAGCCCCCACTCAAATGCTCACTCAACCTCCCACACCCCCACCCCCCCCACCCCATTCCGACTCTGTCACCCCTTCCCCATTCCCACCTGGTCAACCCTTCCCCATTCCATCATGTCCCCCCTCCCCCTTTATCCCCCCCATGTCCCCGCTTCCCCCTTCATCCCATACCCTCCCTATCATTCCTCCCCATATCCTCCATGTCCCCCCCCCTACCTCCTTACCACATACCCTACCTGTCCCCACCTTCCCTTGAACCCCCCCCCCCCAGAGTCCAATGAGACCCTGTTAACCGCCTCCTATTGAAACCGCCTTCACACCTATTGAACAGCTTCCTCCATCAGCAGAACGCTCACCAAGAAGGGGACAAGAGAATGAACAGAAGAAAGTGAGCTCCATGCCAACGTTCACTAATACAAATGGTATTATGAATAAAACACGTGAACTTGGAGAATTAGCACTAGAAGAAAACCCAGACATAATAGCACTCACAGAAGCAAAGCTAACAAAAACCATAACAAATGCAGTGTTTCCACAGAACTACTATGTAGTGAGGAAAGAGAGAGAACTGTTGTTGTTTGAGATTCGCTACTGTCGGGGTTCACCGTAAGAGGGGCGAGTAACAGTATACCCAAGGTCACTCACCGTAGCCCTGTGGGTCTTCACTCTATCCTCGCGGCGCCACTGTACGCCAGGAGAGTATCCCAGTCAATCCCAACCAGCCTCTGATCGAGAATGAGTGAGAACACAGCTAGTTCTCTTTACAGCATGTGTGCCCGCCCCGACATTAGGCTCTACTACTAACCACAAGGTCGCCAACTGTGTTTCCGGTGTCCAGTAAACGTCAGTGGTTTTGTTGAATTGTGATAGCAGTGGCAAGAACACACTCAATAAATCTGATATCAGGCAGGTATTTATTTCTATCACTCTATTTCCTTTCAGGTATTATATAGCCACAAGAAATATGGAGGGGATGATATAAACACCAAGGTATTTTGTATTTTACTTAAAACTCAAGACATCACAAGATTATATCAATAAGCAAACAGCTATTTCATGCAGAAGTCGCTCGTTCTCACAAATAATCATGAACTCGCCAAGCTGGCAATGCTCCCCCTCACGTCAATGTCAAAATCAGCTGGGCGACTCCCACCGCGCGAATGTTCGTTTATTTGTTTGCCTGGCGTGAGGCGCCTGTTTTTTTAAATTCTCAAGGATCACTAAATGTTCAAACACACAATATTTGCGACAATAGCACGTAAATACTTCGCTGCACTGATCTTGAGCTCAATCAAACATTTCTATATTAATGAACACAATATTTCACTATCATGGTATAACACACTGCCCCTCATTTAATGATAACGCATGCAAGTATATATTACTGGAGTTCTCAGTAATTCCTTTCGTGGGCGAATATTCAATTGATCACTGCACACATGAATGATTATTCAATACACAAGCATAGACCTATATATATATATATAGATAAATCATAGACATCAATAATAGTAATAATATAGTTACTAGGCACATAGCCTAACACCAAATACTGGTACACTTATATATATATATTCTCTCACTAAATGATCATATTAAAGTCTCATGAAAGACATTATCAACACAGTAAATTCGTCAATTACTCCGGGTGCCTGCACACACCAATAATAATAATAAATACCGTGAGTGCTCTATGTAGCCCCACTCTGCACCTTGTGCCTTACTGTGACATAGGTGAGCCTTGCTCACGACATACAAAATACTCTGGCTAAATAATATAGCTGACTAAAGGGGAATTGGGAGGGAAACTATAATCACCTACTTCCACCTATCCTCCAGTGAGAGTTGAGTTGTAGCTCCTGGTCCAGGCTCCTGCCTCGTGTAGGGAACGCCCCCACACACACCCTGTCGTGTCCTCCAGGAACTCAATCAACGTCTCAAAATAAACGCGTCGTCTCCATGTTCTGTCCTCTGCGGGTCCCTGCTCCTCCTCCATGTCTTGTAGGGTTGGAGTCGGTCTCCCGGCCGTCAACTTCTCCCGATTACGGCTGCCTGCCTACATCTCGGCTGCAGTCGTACGGATTCCCGATTAGTGTCTTCTTTCACTGCTTCCCAGTGGATTGGCCCAGCCGCTACGTCGTCACTGTGAAGCTATCAGACGACCCAGACGATACTGCCTAGACTTCACCTGCACCGCACCCGACCCTGGAGCACTTGATGCTCAATATTCCGTCAATTCTCTCTTCGGTCCACACATGGAATGAAGGAAGACCTCTCAGCGTATGTGCAGACTACGGGTGACGCGTAAGATCCACGGGAGTGGCGTATTACTGTCAGATTGACAGGATCAACCTTCACACATCCGTCCACCTTGACATGTCGTGTCAGACTGATGGCGCCGCCGTGGCGCTCTGACCGGACCCCCCTTCCTTCGTGACGTCATATTCGCCATGGGAGGTTTTCATTGGCTCCCTGTGCCACATCGCTGTCGGTGACCAATCTGGTGCCACTGACGTCACACAGTTTTGGCGGCAAAACAGAGTAGCCAGCGCCATATTGGCTTCCTAAAGGGCCTAAACCACAGCCCAAAATACTCTTCTTTTACAAATTTCTCGATTCCTCGAGAACACTACACTCTCCTACATATATCAAACTGATGCCTGTGACGTAGAGAACGCTCGGGTAAAGTGGACATGACTCTTACAGCAGGCGTGGGAGAAATATAAGGGGGGGGGGAACACCGTCACACTACCTAGAACAAAAAGTCCCAAGTAGCACGGGTATAGTGAGCCCGTGGTGGATGAGAGAGAAGAAAGAGGAGGAGGTGGTGTAGCTTTGCTGATAAGAAAAGGCTGGAGTTTTGAAGAGATAGTTGTTCAAGGCTGTGGAGATTTCAGTGACTATATAACAGGTACCATAGCAATTGGATTGAAGGACAAAAAATTGTAGTAGGAGTCATATATAACCCCCCACCAAACGACAGAAGACCCAGACAGGAATATGATAGAAACAACATTACCACCATCAATATAATAGAGAGAGCAGCTTCTGTAGCTAGCAGGAACAGATGCAGACTACTAATCATGAGAGACTTCAACCACGGTAAGATAGATTGGGAGAACAGAGACCCACATGGAGGACCGGAAGTTGTCGAGGTACACTGCACATCCTGTCGTGCCTTGTAATACCTGATTCATTTCTCGTTGGAAGCAACTGCCACTATTCTTCATTCTGAACGGCACCACTTTATATTGGTACAAGCCGTCGGGTGTCGCGAACGCTGAGATCCTCTTGGCCTCCTCGGACAGGGGAATCTGGTAGTATCCCTTCAGCAGATCTATTTTCGAGACATACCACACACTCACAATCCGATCTATGCAATCATCTATGCGTGGTATCGGGAACGTGTCAGCGACTGTGACTGCATTCACTTTCCTGTAATCGGTGCAGAACCGGTACGTGCCATCACTCTTCTTCACGAGGAGGAGGCACGCCAAACTCCAGTCACTGTCGCTAACCTCTGCCAAGTCATTATCTAGCAGATACTTTACTTCTGCTCTCATCGCCGCTGCTTTCTCCGGGTTAACTCCGTAAGGGTGCTGCTTGATGAGGTCAGCACTCCCTACATTTACTTCATGCACCGTTATCGGTGTCTTCTGAGCACGTTCGTGAAAAACGACTTATTCTTCTGGAGGATCTCCACTAGTTCCTGGCGTTGGTCATCCTCCAAATGACCCAGATGCTCACCTATCTTGGCCAGGCTTTCCGTATTCGATATCTTCGTGCCATCGGCCCTCTTTAACTTACCGTTCTCCTCCTCTATTCCTTTGCCGTCTCCCACACAAAGCACAGACGTCTGTGATGGGGTTTCCATCTGTCCTTCTTCGCCTAGAGGCTTATCTCTGTCATAGTACCTCTTTATCATGTTCACGTGGCAAACCTGTGACTTCCTCGGACGATCTGGCATATGTATTACATAATTCACATCCCCTAACGCCTTCTGGATTGTATATGGTCCACAAAATCTCGACTTGTATATACTTCCTTTCACCGGCAGGAGGACTAACACCTGATCTCCTTCCTAAAATCTCCTGTCCTTTGCCTTCCTGTCGTGATATCTGACCATTTCTGCTTGGGACGTTCTCAGATTTTCCTTGGCCAAATCTCTGGCCCTAGAGAGTCGCTCTCTAGAGGTCTTTACATATTGTCCCACATCCACCTTAGGCCTATCCACGGTGAGCTGCTCCTTCAGCGCACCCACTGGGCTCCACACTGAATGTCCATACACCAATTGAAATGGGGTGAATCTATGTGATTCCACTACGCATCCCTGATGGTGAACAACACGGATGGTAATGCCTCGTCCCACTTACGCCCTTTCTCAGCGCAGTATATCCTCAACAAGCTCTTTAGCGTTCCATGGAAACGCTCCAACGCTCCCTGCGACTGAGGGTGATACGGTGACGAGCGCACTTGTTCTACCCTCCATCCTTTCACAGTTTCCCTAAACAACTTTGACTGAAAGACGCTCCCCTGGTCCGTCTGGATAACCTTGGGCATGCCTACCCGCGCAATGTAGTTCTGTAGTCTATCCAGAACGGCTCTCGACGTCACTCTTCTCAGGGGGATCGCTTCGGGGAAACGGGTGGCTGTGCACATTATGGTCAGTAAATACTCGTGGCCTTTTCTGGTCCTCGGCAACAGACCTACACAGTCTATCAAGACCCTCTCAAAGGGCTTACCAAACGCCGGTATTGACTTTAAAGGTGCCTTCGGTATAGCCGAAGCCGGCTTACCTGCACGTTGGCATGCCAAACATGTCGTACAATGCCTCTCTACATCCTTCCACATGTTCGGCAAGTAGAAGTGCTCCTGCACCTTATTTAACATCTTCTTCACCCCTAAGTGTCCTGCCATATCTACGGTGTGGGCTAGTTCTAGCACTGCCGCCCTGAACTCCTTCGGCACTAACACTTGGTGCTTCTCTAACCACACCTTATCTGCGCCGGCTTTGTCCGGTAGCCACTTCCTCATTAGTACGTCATTGTTTAAGTAGTAATGCACAGGGTAATTCGGGCATGAATTTCCCCCTTTCACCTCCCTGATTATCTCTATAAACACTTCTTTTTGTGTCCTAATCAAGTCCGCTCAGTTCACACTGAACCGTTCAGGTAGGGTCATCTTCACTTCCTGTCTCCTCGAATCTTCATTCTTCTGAGCTGGACCTTCACCGAACAACCCAGCTATATTCACGTTGACCTCCCTTGGTGGAGTCGACACTGCTATATCATCTTCAGTGTCATCCTCAGCGGCTACATCCGACTCTGTCACTACACAGGCCGGGTATACAATGACTTGACTGTCCTCTGCCTCATCTTCGAGAATACTGGCTAGATCTACCTTGTCCGGTGTTCCACTCGTACCGCAGTCCTTCCAGGTACTCCTCCGGCACAGCTTTTACTATCAGCTCTGGCAACACCTTGGACCCACACAAGTCATTCCCCGGGATCACTTGGTCTCCTGGAACAGGTATGTTGGGGCACACTCCCAACATCACCTCCGCCGACAAATAATCTGACTTCAACTGGACAGCAACACGGGCATGTCACTCTTAGACAACAACCCATGAACCTTTATCCTCCTACTGCCAGCTAACAGTCGATCGTTTCCGATTAGGCCTCTCAGAATCAAACTCTGATTGGCTCCAGTATCCCTGAGGATACTAACCTCCACCTCGAGTTGACCTTCTATGCTGACCCAACCTTTACTGATGAACTGTCTATACCACTTGTTCATCAAATCTACCTTCTGTGGTTTGTCTTGTTGTACATCAACGTACTTCTTCCGGGGATCACATGTGGTCAGGGTCACGACTCTCTTGCCCTGCCGACAATCTCGCATCATGTGACCCGATCTGTTGCACTTGTAGCACCTCATTTGGGAGAAATCTCTCCTATACGCCCCCGAGTGACTCTGACTCTGCCCACTAGTATTGGAGTTCCTCGGGCCAGACACACTACTCATACTCTGTGGAGCTTCACTGGACTCTTGTCTCCTCTGCACATTTTTATTTTCCTGCTTACCTCTAGCAGGCGGACTCTGCAATTTTCCTTCCTGGGGCTTAAAATTGGCTGGTCTGCATGTCTGTCCCCCAAAACCTCTTCCTTCCCAGACTCCACTGGGCTTCTCATTCTGTTCTCCCTCAAGCTCTTGCATGCTTCGGTAATCATATCCGCCCTATCTGCAGCATCTTTCACCCCTGCCTCTTGGATCTCGAACTTTGTCTCAGGGTGCATCATTTCCAGGAACTTTTCCATGACCATCAATTGCTTTAGGTCAGCATACGACCCAACTCCGGTAGCTTCAATACACTTCTGGAATCGCCTCTCTAGATCCCTTGCTGTCTCAGCAAACGTGCATGCTCCAACCTTCAGCATCTCTCTGAAGTGTTTCGTTTAAGTCTCTGGGGTTAGCTTAAATGAGCGCAATATGCTGCTCTTTACTGTGGCATAATCCTGGCATTCTTCCAGTGACAATTGGATGTCTGCCTCCCTGGCTGCACCGGTCAATCTTAACTGGACCAGCTGGGTCCATTCTTCCTGTGGGCACTCCTTAATATTGGCTACCTTTTCAAAATGCTCGAAGAAGCTCTCTGCCTCTTCGGGCACAAATAGGGGAATGTCCTTTTCCCTAACCCTTACATCTGGTGAGTGTAATTACCTAAGTGTAATTACCTAAGTGAAGTTACAGGATGAGAGCTACGCTCGTGGTGTCCCGTCTTCCCAGCACTCTTTGTCATTTAACGCTTTGAAACTCCTGACGGTCTTGGCCTCCACCACTTTCTCACCTAACTTGTTCCAACCGTCTACCACTCTGTTTGCGAAAGTGAATTTTCTTATATTTCTTCGGCATCTGTGTTTAGCTAGTTTACATATATGACCTCTTGTTCTTAAAGTTCCAGGTCTCAGGAAATCTTCCCTATCGACGAGTGTGATACCTGGATGATGCTCTCTGGCAACCCACGTTCGATCCTTTGCTCAGCCAGGGTTCTATTTGCTTCTATTTGCATTTGCTTTGTTCTCTCATTTTCCCTTTCGACCTGGGCTTTTTCTTTCTCTTTCTCTTTCTCCTGTTCTAATTCCAATTCTCTTATTCCGGTTTCTCTTTTTTCTACCTCCAGTCTGGTTATCACTTTTTCCCTCTCAGCTTCATTTTTTATCTGGAGTTCTAATTTCATCTTTTCCAGCTGGAACTGTCTCTCCTCACGCTGTTGTTGCATCTGTAGCTCTAACTGGAACCTTTCCAGACTCCTGTTCCTGCTATTCCCACTACTGCGGCTACTCTTACTGTTCCTACTCGATCTCTAGGATCTCACTTCATCCTGCCTATCATCCTCCTTTCCACTTTTAGCTCCTTTCTGGGCTCCCTGTTCTGCCGCTTCACTCTTGACTCGCAACTGCCCTCAGGATCTCATCCTTCATCCCAGCTACATTAGATGCTTTCACCCTGATGCCACATTTCTCCGCTATTTGTTTTAACTGTTTCCTGGTGCATCCTTCCAAGTCCTCAGGCTTGCCTGACTCCACAACTGCTTGTACCTTATCCATCTTGTCATGTGAGTCTTCTGAGAGAGAGAATATATACCTGCGGTCACACAGTTTACTTATTTCACAAAGGTTGTACAATCGACTTTTAGACAGAGTGTGGGTGTGTCAGTTCACTCTCCTGTACAGGCCCCCAATTTCTTATGATGATGATGTTGTTCTCGTTGTTGGTCATCCTTCCTCTCAGACAACCAACCCCAAAATTCCGTAGAGTGCTTATTTTTACCAGGAGATCACCGTGGATGCTTCAAGCACTTAGAGAAGGGCTCAACGTCACACGTTTAGGGGCTGTAGCTCCAACACTAGCCTCGTTGTCACGTGCACACACCCACTCGAGCCACTGTGACTCCCCACTCTCTCCTTATGTGGTATGATCTCCTCAATCCCCTTTTTATTTATTTATTTATTTATTTATTATTTATTTATATACAATAAGGTACATTGGGTTTATGAGAATACATAGCATAGTTCAGTATTTACACTCTTGTAAAACCACTAGTACGCGCAGCGTTTCGGGCAGGTCCTTAATCTAACAGATAATTTTAAGTAGGTAAATTCTATCAGAATTAATAAAATGATAACAGATACATTGCAAGAAAAAAAATGAGATGAGAGAGATTAATAAGTATATTAAAGCACATTGGTATATTAAGCTCTGATTGATTACATTGACAGCTTGATTGTAATTTAACAAGATTAATAGACACCATACAGCAGATTGACAGCACATATAAGAAGACAGCAATGATCACAATGATAAAGATGTTCAGATTGGGTACATAAAGATTGGGAGATTGGGTAGCAATAGATACAGTGCAATTTTAAGCAAAAGGTAAAAAAACTATGAAGATGAAATTAAGTACTTTTTTAGTATTGTTTTTGAATGATGTAAAAGTTGGACAGCTTTTCAATTCAATAGGGAGTGAGTTCCATAGACTGGGTCCCTTTTATTTGCATAGAGTGTTTACACAGATTAAGTTTGACTCTGGGGATATCAAAGAGATATTTATTCTGGTGTGGTGATAACGGGTCCTATTACATCTGTCCAGGAAGAGTTTCAGAGCAGGATTTGGATTAAGAACAGGGTTTTGTAAATGTAGTTGACACAAGAGAATTTATGGAGTGAGATTATGTTAAGCATGTTTAGGGAGTTAAACAAGGGGCTGTGTGTTGTCTGAAAGCAGAATTTGTTATTATTCTGATAGCAGATTTTTGCTGGGTGATGATGGACTTGAGGTGGTTTGCAGTGGTTGAACCCCATGCACAGATACCATAATTAAGATAGGGATAGATTAGTGCATAATATAGATAGATGAGAAGCAGAGTTAGGTACATAATATCTGATTTTGGAGAGTATACCAACTGTTTTAGAGACTTTCATAGTTATGTGTTGTATGTCGGTGCTGAAGTTGAGTCTCTTGTCTAGGAATAGGCCAAGAAACTTACCATCATTTTTACTGCTAATGTTTACATTGTCTATCTGAAGCTGAATTGCATTTGTAGATTTGCTTCCAAATAAGATGTAGTAGGTCTTTTCTATGTTAAGTGTTAGTTTGTTGGTTGACATCCATAAGTGGACTTTTTTTAGTTCATTATTAACAACATTATTTAGTGTATGTGGGTTGGGGTTAGAATAGATGAGGGTAGTATCATCAGCAAACAATATAGGTTTCAGAATGTTAGAGACATTAGGCAGATCATTGATGTATATAAGAAATAGGAGAGGTTTCAAAATGCTGCCCTGTGGCACTCCAACGGTTATTGGTAGAGTGGGAGAGGTTATATTATTGATGGCTACACATTGGTGTCTATCACTAAGATAGGATTGGATATAGTCCAGTGTATGGCCTCGGATTCCATAATGATGGAGTTTACGTGAGAGGTAATTGTGATTAACAGTATCAAAGGCCTTTCTCAGGTCAATGAAGAGTCCAATCGGAAACTCATTTTTGTCAAGGGCTGAGTAAATTATATCAAGGAGACTAATAATTGCATCGTTGGTACTCTTTTGGGAGCGGAAGCCAAACTGACAGGGGCTAAGAATGTCGAATTTTACGAGGTAGGAGTAGAGCTGTTTGTAGATATTTTTTTCAAATATTTTTGATAGTATGGGTAGGTTTGATATTGGTCTATAATTGTTTATGTCTACCGAATTACCTCCTTTATGAACTGGCGTTACTCTTGCTTTTTTAATGATATCAGGGAAGGTATGACACTCAAGGGATTTGTTGAACAGCAGAGCTATAGGTGGGGCCAGGGCATGGGAGGCGCTCTTGTATACAATGGATGGGATTTCACTGATGTTCCCAGCTTTGGTTTTTAGTGAGTGTATGATGGACACAACATCTGTCGGGCTGACTGGTGAAAGGAGAAGAGAGTTTGGATAGCTGCCTGAGAGATATGTGTTGATATATGTCTGAGGCTGTGGGATTTTACTGGCAAGGTTAGCACCAACCGGTGAAAAGAAGCTAATAAATTCATTCGCCATTTCTAAATCAGATGACGGTGTAAGGCCATACTTAGAGAGTGTTATCTGGTTGTGGGAGTGTTGTTTAGTTCCTAGGATATTAGAGATGGTTCTCCATGTGATTTTCATGTTGCCTTTTGCTTCTTTGAATATAGTCTCATATTATGAAAGTTTAGCTTTTCTTATGATACTGGTAAGCACTGATGAGTACCCCTTAACTACTTCCTTTGTAACTAGGCCAATCCTAAATTTCTTTTCATATTCATGTTTTTTGTTGATTGATTTGATTATGCTACTTGTGAGCCACGGGTTATTTTTTCTTTTATCAGTTACTTGTTTAGTAAGGAGGGGACAGTGAGTGTTGTAGAGGCTTAGAGTTTTGGAGAGAAAGAAGTTAGTTAATGAGTTCATATCCTGTGTATTTTAAATTCAGATTCCCAGTTAATATTGTGAAGTGCATTAGAAAGATTGCCTAAAGCTGATTCACTATGTAGCCTGAATGAGAGTTTCCTGCTTTCTGGTGGTGCTGTGTCCATGTTTGCTATGAGGAAAGTAGGATAGTGGTCAGTTGTTCTGTCATAAATTACCCCAGATGTAAGGGGAGCTGTTATATTAGTCCATAAGTGATCCAGGGTAGTGGCAGATGTTTGAGTGACTCGGCTGGGCTTGGTGATTGTGGGGATTAGCATACAGGAGTGCATGCTGTTACGGAAATAGTCAACTTGAGGGTTGTTTTGAAGACCCAGGTCAATATTGAAATCACCTCCAAGAATGATGTGATTTTTGTTGAGATTGTTATTTATGATAAGATTCTTTACGTTATCTGAGAATGAAGCTATGTTGGTATTAGGAAATCTATAGATGGCACCGATAGTCAGGGAGGATTTAAGGGATTTACTGGAGAACTTGGCAAAGGTGTATTCACAATAGTCGTCTCTATCACTAATGACATTATTGCAGATGAAGGTATCTTTGTAATATATTGCTGTGCCACGATCTTTTTATTAGGCCTGCAGTTATGAATGACTTTATAACCAGCTAAATGGTAGAGTTGGGTATAGTCTTTACTTAGCCAAGTTCCTCTTAAAATGATGAATGATAAGTTAGTACCTAGTGCTGTAAGTAGTGCATTTATATCATCAAAATGTTTACCAAGTGACCTAACATTTTGGTTGTAAACTGATAAGCAGGTGATATTTAGGAGTTTGTTTTTTGCAAGATTTGCTGTGTAATACCTGCAATAATGATGGTCAATGTGCTGATTTGTGTGGGTATGAGACAGAAGATTTCGATCAGGATCAATATCAGTAAGCATATAGATAAAATAATGTCACGATACAATAAGATAAGCAGTTACAGGAACAGTTAAATACTAAAACTGCTGTAAATAGAAAGTAATTATAGCAAAACACAACAATAAACGTAGATACACAAAAAATAGAAACAATTAGAAGTGGAGTAAAGATCCCCGTAGATAGCCAGGAAGGATACAGTAGTTAGGTTAAGAGAGAAGAAAAAATCAGTAGACTGACAAGAATAATATATAGCAAAAAAAAAAAGAGACAAATAATAATCGTAAAGTAAAGATAATCTTAAAAATCAATTATTTAATATAGCTTAGTTGTGAACCTATAATTAGTATGAACTTAATATAAAAAATGAGCTCAGTAATTAATTACAATAAATTATGTATAAATCAAATTACAATTAAATTTAAAAATTAAAAACAAAAACAAAAATAACAGGGTAAGATTATATTTATGAGCAAGATTTTACTAAGACACTGAGGTAAATGCTTACATAAATACAAAGTCTGCTATAATTAGAGAATAATTATAGCAAAACACAACAATAAATGCAAGTAAACAAAGAATTGAACCAATTAGAAGTAGAATAAAGATCACTAGATAGCCATGAAGGATACACAAGCTTGGTGGAGAGAACAAAATAAAAACAGTAGAGACTGTCAAGATGAATATATACAAAATTTTACTTTTCTTTTATATTGCTCCTTACTACCCTGTCCTCAGCTTTGGTTCTTGGTTCTTTCTCTCTCTCTCTCTTATTTTCTTATTTTCTGGGAAGCCTCACTAGGGCAAGGGAAAACACCAGCAAATTTGAATACATTTCCTGGACAAGGCACAATACATATACACGTATGGACAATACATATACACGTATAATAATATATCTCCAACACTATACTATTGTAGTCAGGTTGTACTTCAATACCATCAGGACTCTATCATCTGCTTATCAAGTGGTATTCTAACGCCTGACTCACCACCTAATAATACCAACCTCATCAAGTAGGTCAAGTCTTATAAGACAATATTGCACTATCGGCAAAAGAATATATATATACATATACATAAATGCATACAAGGAAAACCAGTCTTTAACTGCAATGACATAAATATTAGTATAAATATTCCTTGATATACAACAATGATCAATCAATCACCCTATCAGTCCTAGAACACATATGTACGTCTCTGCTGGTACTCCAGCCTACAGTTGTAACTCTATACTTCAGTATAAGTACTCCTTGGCACAAATACGGTAATCAACCACCCACTTTTCACTACGTCTTGCACGCTAATGACAACCAAACACTCTATCAACTCCTTACAAGTAATCAATAAGAACTTCCCTTCCACAACTGGAAGTTCATTATCCTGACATCATCAGGTTCTTCCGGATTTATCTACCAGGATTTGCTGCAGCTCTTCCAGGCTGCTACACCATGAAGTCTTCTTGAGAAATAATGGTGTTTTCACCACTGGTATCACAGAAGCATATGAAACTTCATTCCACTACTCCTCTTCTCACAGCACAGCTACTCCTCCTTCTTGAGGTTCTCTTCCTCACTGTATGGCTGCTCTCCCTCAGAGTTCAGTACCTTCCACAACCTTGCAGACTCATCAACTACCCCCTCTCTGTTAGCTTCGAAGTTCTCAGCAACTCCTTCCCAGACAAACCACAAAAAGATCTCCTGCAGGTCGCTCCTCGATGGGGCGGCGACACTCAGGGCGCCTCAGGCTACCCCCAGAACTGTTTTAACTGTCCCCTCAACACCTTCTGCAGTTCCTGACTTGAGCTGACACGCCTCCTAACTTATTCCTCAGACGTCTGTCCACGTCCTTCCTCTTGAAGGTATATCCAACAGGGGCTATAACGGAGCACTCCCTCCCCTCACAATTTCTTCAGCTCAAGAGAGCTCAAGCTCCTCTCAAGTGAGCCTCACACCTCCAGCAAACTCTCCACATCTTATATCAAGTCATTTACTTATTTTCTTATTCACTGCCTACATTCTTAAATTATCTATCAAATCCAACCAATTATTTAACATATGAATCTTCATGTCTATATTTCTTTGACCTCCTAGTCAGGTCAGGCCTGATAGAATAATTCTCAAAGGGGAGACTCGTTTTTCGGCTACCTGGGATGATAACACCTTGCACTTTCACTGCGTCCAACAGGTACTCCATGCTTCCTCTCATGATCTCCTCTTCGCCAATCTTCTCTCTCCTCGGTTCCTCTTCTCCCGTAAGCGTGTTGCCTTCTCACAGCGACACCTATTGCCTGTCCTCCATCCAGCAACTTCCTCTCTTCCATAGTAGCCTTTCGCGATGGCCCAGTGCTCCTCTGGTTAGGCCCTGGGTATGCCTGCTCTCTGCTTTCTTCCTATCACCTTTCCCACACCATTCGTTCCAACTTTTTCGACGCACGTCTTCGTTCCTCCATGAGATCCCTATCCCTGTATACGTCTTCTTCATTTCGTGGTTCGGCTTATCCACCTCCCAATGGCTTACCTCTCCCAAAGTGGTTCTTCTTACCCCCTACCATTATTTATCTGGCCGGCATAGGGTGCACTGCGTCGTGGCTCTTTCACTCTGTCCCTCACCGCCGTTCGCTCATCTACTGAGCTCACCTTACTCACATTTTTATGTGGAGGGAGTGCAGCCTGCAGCCTCTTCACCACCCTAGGTGCTTGCACAGCTGCTCCTCTCCACTCCTCCATACGCATCATTAGGCTTAGTCGCAGGTCCTCGTCGGGTTTTCTAAATGACCTTCGACGACCTCTTTGCACTCTCGCCCTCGTCGTTGTAGTCGTCGTTCTCCCCTGGCGACGTTATCATCGGTGTGGTCGGCTTCCTCACCACTACTTGAGTCGACCGGCACCTCACCTGGCAGGGTTGCATCACTGCCTGACACATAGGCACTCCTGGCCCAATCGGATTGTATCCTGCCTCCACGAGGTCGTTGCCCAGTACCATCTGTACATGCTCCAAGGGTAACTTAGGGGCTACAGCTACGATAGCCTTCTCGACTCCATAGTCGGCAATCAGCTGTATCTCGTGAAGTGGTAACCTGTACTCCTCTCCTACACTCCGTATTCTCACCACTCCTACAGGCGATTCCATAAAATTGTTGGGAAGAATATTCCTGGCTACCATGCTTATGTCAGCACCTGTATCTCGAAGCACTGCAACCTCCACTGGGTCTGACTTCCCAAACTTCACGGTGGCCCCGAAAACGAAGGGGTGTTCACCCAACTACATTTTCCAACC